>NW_025110005.1:124615-161907 GCF_011392965.1 Frieseomelitta varia | reverse complement strand
ACGAGCCAGCATTGGCTTGATTCCAAGAATATTTTACAAATTTTGAGTTGCTCGAAGTTTGCTCAATAAAAAAAAAAAAAAAGAAAAAAAAGAAAAAGAGAAGAAAAAAAACACAGGCCATTCGGCGGGAATTTTAAGACCGCGCGCGACACCGCATTTGCAATTCAAAGTGATACGTACACGTCAGTAGGTAGCAATTGTTTCGATTCTTCATACGCCGCGACCCCGTCAAATGGCGGCCGTTGATTGTGCCCCGGCGCTCGTTAAATTCCCAAGCGTCGTGATTTCGTGACATCAGCACCCTGCAGTTTCACCTTTGCCGATCTATACTAGAACAAGACGGTTAATTTGCATTTCCAAATAACGCAAGATCGCGACGCAAAGGAATCGTGCTTGACGAATCGCTCTTTTCGTCCATTTTCCAGCTAGACGTGTCTCGAAAATTCTTTCTAAACTCACCACTCGATTCACGCGTGGCGAGGGAAAAAGAAAAACATTTCCCTGCAATCTACATTACGCAACGTACTGTTCGTTCAGCCGGCGATATTTTCACGCGGCGAGATCCTCGGCGAGAAGCTCTTCGTCGGAAATCACGCTCGACGACGAGACCTCTCTCTTTCTCTTTCTCTCTCTCTGTGCAAAGGAGAAAAAATTTCTCCGGGGAAGCTGACTGGTCCCACGGTTTTCCACCGTGGAAGAATTTTTCCGCGGTCGTCATAAAGTAAGCTCCCGGCGGGCTTCGAGATCTCGAGGATGAACGTCGCGTCGTCGCCCTCCGGTGGAGGAAGGGAGACGGGAAATAAATCCATTCTGATCTGTGGAAAAAGTACATCTTGAGATACACCGGCAGAGCCGGTAGAGTAGTTTTGATTTCCGATAACGAATTTCTCACGGAGAGACAGACAGAGAGAGAGAGAGAGAGAGAGAGAAAGAGAGTTGTCCACGCGTGACGACGCTGCGCGCGCGTTTATCCGGATGGATCGTCGACGGCGACGAGGTCGTAAAAGTGATAACGAAAAGCAATTATTTAAATGCGTTCCACGCTACGATCTTCTCTTCTTTTTCTTTTTCCTTTAATCCGTCGTCGTGTTTCCCACCACTTTTTCACCTTTTCTTCCTCTCTTTTTCGGTTTCGCCTTGTTCGCTGTATCTTCTTTTTTTTTCTGCCCTTACGTTCACCGAGTACAGAGAGTGACGCGAACAGAGAAAGGTTGTACTTTGTTTCCCGAGAATTTTACGATTATTTTTTGCCCTTCTCTCTGCGATTCAAAACACGTTCAACTTCGTAACAGCGCCCATACGAAGATCACTTCGCTCGGAACGGCGGAGGGAAATGGAAAAGACTCGATTCCATCGCGGCTGCATTTTGTCGTTTGCATATCTTAGCTTTGACACGCGTGCTAAATTTTTCAATGCTGACTTACCCTGTGCATTCGCCGCGTCTCACTCTTCTCCCCTATTTTTTCTCTCGCTTCAACCGTGATTCCAACGAGGAAAACACCCGGCGGAACGTCGACTTCTATCACAATGTCGATTTCCTGTTGGCCAGAAAACTGCGCGTCGTCGCGTCGTTCCGTCAGCGACGTATGGGAGCATCGATGCTGCATTTGTGCCCTCGACTCACTCGATCCTTGTCAAAAATTTCTGCTTTGACTCGCGATCGTTATTTAGACAACGACGTCTCGAACAACTGTTGCCAAGTTGCGAGATAATTAATTTAAAACTACTCCAGGTACAGCGACTCGAGTACAAAGAGAAACTTGCATCAAAAAAATTGAAACGCAAAAAGTAGTACGATAAAGAAGCTTTTATTCATATATTTTCCGAAAAATCATTCGAACGTCGTTACAAAATTCCTACGAAAGATTATATCATCATATAGTGTTGATGCAACGTTGCGTCAGAGAATTATGAATATCAGATTTTGAATATATTTCGCGAAAGACATTCTGTTTTACTATTGTAAGAACACGTTGCATCGAAATATACGTTGAAGAGCACATTATTGAATTTTCAATTAAACGCATCATAAATAATATGTTTTGATTTCGTCGCGCAATATGTGAATTACCATTAGCGTGGTATTGTTCAATCGCGATCGATTCGCCTGCCGAATCGTATAATTGAAAGATATTAAAATGATCGAATTTTATTAACGCACGTTGGCACGTTATTATCCCTTTCTCTCCATTTGCTGGAAACGTTACCTAATTATAATTAATTCCTTACTGCGTTAAAATTTGTTTCATCGAGTCTCCTCGACGTCATAATTAATTTCCTCCTTTTGTAACCAAACCACGAGATTTCATTTGATGCACAGACATTGTTAATGCAATATCTGTAATTGGGAAGAGAGAAAAGACGCGGGACATATTAACTGGGCAACTAAAAATGTTGTTTTGTTCGAAATATCGATTCAATTGAAGTTGAATCTGTAGAGGGCGGGATATCTGAAACGACAATTGCCTGTATTATTTGCTAGATTCATTATAAAAGTTTATATATATATATTAATATTAATTTTAATTTTAATAATTAATAATAATATTAATATTAATATTAATATTAATTACTTATTCATTTTTGTTTGGACAGAAACATAATTGTACGAATTATTAATCAAATTATAATGATTGTATAATATATCTTGATATGGTTATTCTAGTGTTAATACTTTCACACGTTTATTTATATCAATATTTTTATTAATATAATAATTTTGTAATGATAATATGTTTATTTACATACATTTATATACATTTGGTTGGTGAACAAAAATATTAATACAAACAAACATATTATTATAATAACGTTTACAGCAATATGTCTATTTATATTAATATTTTTCTTAAATCAATCAAAGTCAAGTATGGCACATACGTGATGTCCGCCATAAAAGTATTAACGTTGAACGAAGCCAACTACGATAAGAAGTTAAACGATGCTTTATAATTACAGCGTGCAATTCACCGATAATCAGCTCTGTGAACGGGGCTCGTGTTCCGCAGGTTTCCGCGTCTGCAAAATTCAAGCGGTCCCTCCTCGAAGTCTAATGAGAATCCAGAGGATCAGAAGTTTTGGGGGAAATTTCGCGCACACGTGGCAGCCGTGTGTCTCTCGCGAAAGAGAAACACGCGGCTTCCACCTAACCTGATTAGTACTTCCGGCTGAAATATAAAATCTGTGTCGTTTGCCGTTGTCTACCGGAAGCCGTAGAAACCAGGTGGAACGAAGGTGAGGCGAGGACGGGAGAAGGATGGAAAAAAGGGAACGTGACCACGGCCATGCACAGCACTGGAAATATTTTCAGGGGCTTCGCGCGTTCTTGTTCCGGCGATGTGTTGCCTTTGGAAACCGTCGAAAAGTCCCAGGAACCGAGTATGCGTCCGGTTAAATTTTCTCTGCTGTCCTGTCGAGAAGCTGCCGCGGAAAGAGCTCTCGAAATTTTCTCGAAATTATCACGCGTCGCAGAGTTAACCCAACGAAGTGAAAAGAAAATCTTGGAAACGTTGGAAAAATGAAAAAAATTTTCCTCCGAAAGCCACGTTTTAAGATCACGATTGGTTAAATTGTACCTTGCGTACAGCGAATTATTATTCTTTGTACGAGGTGTGCACGAAAGAGATGATTTTTAAAAATAATTTCGTCAGCCAGAGAGATCGAGACAAATATTTGCAAAGTGCAAATATTTGTACTGCAGTCGCTGGGTCGTCCTTCCTGCGAATAATCAATCTTTCTCCACGAATCGATGGTGCTTCCTCTTTTTTCCTGTTTTTTTTTCTTCTTTTTTTTTAAATCTGTCTCGGGATCGAATTCCTTTCGTCGAGCCTGACAACGAACGTCAGCGGAAAAACGAGGAGGAACGCAGCCGCGGAGAACAATTTCCCGCGAAATTGTTACGGTCTCCGGGACGAATAGAGGGCCGAAACCCAATTACCACGTCGATCGCTGATGTTCGAAGCTCGGTTGCAGACAATGCCAGCCCCGAAACTCTCATTTTTTCCCTCGCCTCAATTATTTTTCGACGACACTCGTCCGTCGATGGCAGACGGGAACGCGCGAAATGCTCGCGATCATCGCGAGGCGAATTCTTTTCGGCTCCTCGCTGCGCCAGATAACCGTTTGTTCTTTCTGTCTGTGAATTGAACCTGGTTCGGGTCGGTCATCGTTAGCCCTCGAGTTTTCACCAGTGACGTCTCAAACGTTCCCGTCACTATCGTGCGTATTGAATTGCAGCCGAGGCTACGTACGCGTCGCGTTCCGAAATTTCATTGACACTGTGGTTTGAAATGAATCTAAAGATAGTGGGCTAAGTAACGTTTTTTGATACTGTACAAAATTTTATTTTATGTAAATTATTGTCACTAGATGGCAATGTTTATTAAATTGAAAGAAAGAAGACATTTCTCGTGGACAGCCTTGATATCTCAATATAGTGGATGAGAAAAATATTGGCACCATTGGTAAGAGTTTTTCGGATTAGAGTTTCTTTGTGGAAATTTAGCAAAAACTGCCTCCATGAATAGTTAATTACGTACAAAACGTAACGTTCGCGGTAGCAATTTCCAATAACGAGCTGTACGATAATAATGCAGGAAATACAAAAAGTATTGACACGCCTGTAATTCCAGTGATTAATCTGCGTTTAATGGAGGAATGTTATTAGGAAAATTGCAAAATATCATTTTCGCCGATAATGTTGAAAGCGATATTTTATCGTATAACATTTTTCACCGTTTTCAACGTTTTTCACATTTTCAACCATTAAAAATGTTTTATATTCTGTTCAAATACATGATAAAGCTCCGAAAAGACCCTTCGTATATCAATACCTTTTTGATTCTCGAAATTTTTATACTACTTGCGTTATTATTCTGTATCTCATTGTTGGAAATTGCTATTGTGTACGTTGCTATTTTTGGAAACAGATTTTGTAAATATATCTTTTGTCTTCGTAAGAATTAAACGTGTCAATGCTTTTTTGATTTTTAGCATTAACACTAGAACTACCGACAACTAAAGTATAATATTTGTGGCGGTGAAATTAAAGCGCAAGATACAAGAAACAATACAATAAAGAATACAAGCTTCTATTAATATATTTGATTAAAAATCACTCGAATATTTAAAAACACACTGTTTTATAAATGTATAAAATTTCCATAGATAAATTATAAATTGGTCATTTTGATCACTTTGGTAGTTCTACTGCACGTGTAAGACTATTATTCGTATCACGTACGTACCAAAAAACTGTGCTAATGTAAATTTCATAAAGTATCACGCGTTTTAGCATTAATACTAGAACTACCGACAACTAAAGTATAATATTTGAGAAATTAAAGCGCAAGATACAAGAAACAATACAATAAAGAATATAAGCTTCTATTAATATATTTGATTAAAAATCACTCGAATATTTAAAAACACACTGTTTTATAAGTGCATAAAATTTCCATAGATAAATTATAAATTGGTCATTTTGATCACTTTGGTAGTTCTACTGCACGTGTAAGACTATTATTCGTATCACGTACGTACCAAAAAACTGTGCTAATGTAAATTTCATAAAGTATCGCGCGATATACACGAAACATTTGTAAGAATTTTCCACGATAGAGTACTCGAATACTCTCATGCGAAAGTGTGCGCGCGTACAAGTAGATAATCGTACGGAAAATGAAAGAAACGAGAGGAAAGAGCGAGGGAAGAAAATGTGAACAACGAGGGAAAGAATGGGAGAGACGAGCTGGAGAGTTCGACTCGGTGAAATCTGAACGCTATAATTTCGTGGAAACGGTGGGCATCGAGCTAATCTTTGTCCCGCTAATTGAGGCCTTTTCATTTCGCCGTAAATTGCCACGAAGAATTGTCCTCCCGGTTTGTCCTTTTGGTGGTGTCGGCTACCCCCCGGATGATAAAACGTCAGCCCAGAAACCTTAATTGAAACACCGTTTAATCGGGATTTATTAAGGTCGCCGGTCTAATTCTCTATTCGATTATGTTCCAGGCTTGATCACGACCAGCGGCCGGAAGCTCGATCGAGAGAACCAGGCGGAACACGTTCTCGAGGTGAGTTTGCATATAAATGATCGTCTCTGAACGAAGCAGATACAGTATGTGTATATATATATATATATAGAAAAATTCCATTCGGGAACTATGAATCAATCGTTGTTTGCCAGAGTTCCGAACGTTTCTTTTTTTTTTTTTTTTTTTTTTTAAAAAACAGATCCAGTTGCCCTGCGATTAATCGAACGGATCATGCTATATTGAATGTCGAATGATGAATTACTGATCGACGGCGCGATTCCGTGCGTTTAACCTGCATGGAAAAACTGTTACTTTGCGATCAATTTCTGTCAGAGTTCGAAGCACATGTAAACGCGAGTTCGAACCTCAAAAACGTCGCTGTTGGACGCGTACGTGTCTTCAATTGGGCACGGAATTAATAATTTCGCGAAATTCTCAGTTCCATTAAGAAGCACCTTCTGTAATTTCTGTGTGAAACTCCGAGTTGGAACTCTGGTCGTTCTCGCCCCGTTGCACTCGTACCCGAGACAAAGCTGGCCCTCCCTGATCGTTTATTTCCCGACGCGATTACCTCGGAGAGTTTTGACGCAGCCGGCTTAGTATAGTTGCCCGACTCGCAACTAGCTTCGGCAAAATAATCACCTTCCTACGCTAACAGTAAGCGTAATCGTGCGTCGATGTGTATGTGGTCGCGTGCGCGTAGTCGACCTCGGGTTCCCAGGTTAAATCGGATTCTCGCGGGTGGAACCAGCGAGACGACGCGACGCCGAATTTCCCAGATCGCGGCGAAACGCTACACCACGGATCCTTCTTGCAGGAGCTTAGAAGCTCTTTGCTAATCGCTACGACCGAACTATCGTACTTTCTGATATCCACTGTTCGTTGAGCACCGGGTCGTTCGTATCAATTTGCACGCGAGATCATTTTCAACCGCGAACGAGAATTAATACTGTCCCTCGCGCGAAAATGACGAGCAAGGGATAGAGTTTGAACACAATTAAAATATATACGCAGTTCCGCATTGCAGGCTGGAAATGTGCAAATTTGATTTGTTGCGACGGTGGATTTACGAATGTTTGGACGTTTGATTAGTTAGTTATTTATACAGGATATTAACGCCACAATTACCGTCGAATGTTATTAGGTTCTTCTTGCAGTTTACAGCGAGACAGATCGTTGCCTATTAATTTATAGGGAGGAAACTGTTCAATTGGTTTCCCATTGGCTGACTGTTTGCGTATATTCATCGTTCATCGGGAGGATAATTGCAGTGGGTAATTGCTTTTAATTCGTTTGACAACGTGAAACGTAATATAAAATATGTATATGCGGGAGTGTATGCACGCTCCGCAGAATATTATCCAACGTGTAATTACAAATTCTCGTACGCTAATTAAATCGCGTGACAACCCTGAGGTGGAAAATTCTCGAAAATTCTTCTTTCCTACTTTCTTTTCTCAACTTTACGCAGAACCAGACTCCCTCCACTCTGCAATCAACGTAACAATCGAGCAAACGTCGGGATGTTCCCTGCACATTCGAACGTCATCCTGGCAAATTAGCGTTCGTTCCTTCGTCGTCGCTCGTGCATCACGCTCGAAAAGAGAGATACAAGACACAGTTTGAAGGGTTCTCCAAGCCGTTGGAAGGAGGAATCTTGGGAACGTTGGATGGTAGCGGGAGTCGTTGAAGTAAATCGAATTTCCTAACGGCGTGCTAACACAAACAGGTGATAGGTCGATTACCGATGCACCCATTCTACCTCTTTAGTTTCACCCTCTTCGCCTCGTAGCGGACCTCTCGAACCGTTCTTTCATCCTTCGATCTTACCTCTCCCCTCTCTCTCTCTTTCTTTCTCTCAGCGCTCATCCGCTCGCTCTATCCCCTAATATTGTCAGACTGGAAATGAGGAAGAAAATCGCATCCTCCCGAAGATTGAAAAGTAAAATGAAGAGAGAATCTCCCGTCTCTCGCACGGTGAAAACGAGAGGACCAGCTTTAAGGGTGTCGTTGCCTCGGAGAAACACCGCGAGGAGAAGAGAGAGAAAGAGAGTGTCTTTTCCCTCGGATCGGACGATGAACGGCGAAGGTGTGCCGGAGAAAAGGAAGTGATACTAAAATGGACGGGCGAAGGAAAGAAAAGCAAACTGTCGGCCAGCGAGTGGATAGAGAGAATCAAGGAACAAGGAACAAGGTGAGGCATTTCTCTGTGGCTCTCTCGTCATCCGGGTGCCTCTCAGGGATTTCACTTCGCGTTCGGATTAAAGAAAGAGCATCGGCCTGCTTCCCCTACCGTGTGTCTTTCCATAAGTCTGTGTGTGTGTGTGTGTGTGTATGTGTGTGCCTGTGCGCCAGAATTTCGTTACAATGGAAAGAGCAAAGGAGTGGTATAGCAATCTTGGAAAAAGCTTCCCGTGGCGCACCGAGGGGGTTACAAATAAATAGACGCTGCTAGAGACGCGACGAGATGCTGCTCCCCAGCACTGGGTAACGAGTTTTTACGTGTCGATGGATTGCGTGGACACTCGGGTCGATTTCCGATATGGCAAATCTTCGCCAGAGGGTGGAATTTATTAAGTCACGGAGTTACGATGCGCTCGACGTACACGAAATTGGGTTGGTCGAACACAGATCAACTTGGAAGATGTTAGCCCCTTTGGGATTCTCGTTCATCGTGTTGAAAAGAGTGTCGATAAACTAAACGAAATTGTTTGAACGTTTGATATCGAACGAACGTTCAAGCTATATTTTGAACATGTCGCGAAGCATAATTACACGTTGTCGCAGTATTAATAACAAACTATAATAAAATTCATCTCGGATCCAAGGTCAGATTTTTTTTTTTTTACACAAAATATGGTACATATCTGTTGGAATCATCGTCACGGTGGCTGCATAAATATCGCGAGATCGTACACGTTTGTAATAGAATTGAGATCGAACGGTTGGCTATCATACTCCACTTTAATCAAAAAATTTTCCTCCTCGTCGAGATGCAAGTTACTTTTCTGTCGGAGGATCAAAAATGGAACATCGATCGATAAGGGAAGTCGGTGCAGAAATGTCTCTGCAGAGACACGTTCTGGGGTTGAATGCGTGTTCTGGGGGTAATTTTGGAAATGAAGTTTGTTGATCAAAATCAAAGTCGATGGAAAAGAATTGTAGAGAATCTCTCTTTATTATAATATTTCTCTCCATTAACAATGTTTTAATCTTCGTTAATTAATTACGATATTTTTAGCCTGTTGTCTTCACGTTAGAACATCCATTGTTAATGAAAAGAAAAATAAAAAGAGATTTTCCCATCGATTTCGTTCAGAATTAACTAAGTTAAACCTCTGTCCGCTTGTAATTCTCTAAATCATATTCAAATCGATACAATCTCTAGAAGCTTGCCGAGGGGTCTAGAATACCTGCTGCTTATAGCGTCTCTTAAACTTTTGCTCTGCGAAGTATCTCCTCTAAAACCGCCCTTACCACACCGTGGCCATCTGGTGGTCACGCGTATATGCAACGGTATGCGCATATTCAGTTTAACTTGAGAACTTTCTCATGCCGAAACTTTCCAAATTTAAAAACTACATCTCTCTTTGTTAACATTGCGCCAGGAATATTTTCTCGCGTTCGTCTGCTTGAAGCCGCCTCGAATTTTAAACATAAAGCACTAAGTATCCGAGACACATCGTGAAAAAAAATTTTTGCACAAAACACGTTTATTAATTTAAAAAGAAAAGTTTGGCAATTTTGGTATTGATTAAAAAGAAAAAAAAAAAAAAACTCGAAACAGCGTCAAGGAAACGAATTTCAAAGTTCAAAGAAATCGTTCATAATCAATGTATCGTTCGATCAAACGCACTTGAGATTACAAATATTCGGTATCGAGAAAGTTTCTTAATTACAGCGTGAAACTCAATTTCCTTACGATCTTGATATCTCGTCGGACTCACTGTTTAACAAATTTTGATGCCGTCAAACGAAGACCCTGCGAATCGAATAATGCGCAGCGAAAGAAGCCACCATTAATCAGTAGGATATCCAGTGTTGAGGGGGTCATTCGAGATTTGTTCGAATTACATTTCACATCGCGCGGCGCTTTGCAATGCAAATCGAGCGCTCGATCTCTTTCCAAGTATATCCCGAATTAATCCGCCGCGCGCGAAATAATGACCCAGAACGATATTGAATATTCGAGGTATAAATTTGTATTGGCATCGTTAGCCAATCGGAATGAGCGACGTTAATGAATCGCGCGAAGAAAATCGTCGGGGGAAAAAGAGCAGGAGAAGGGACAAATGAGCGAGAAAGAACGCGAGCGATGCTCGTTGAAGCAATAATTAATTATCGTGCAGGTGACTCGGCGTTGTTCGTATGAAATTAACCCGATTATTGTCGCGGTCTGTGCCGCTTGTGTTTTCCACGAGAGAGCCGCGATAATTAATCGAACTCGTCGCAGAAAGAAACACCGATCCCATCTTAATTGAATTATTACAACGACTAGGGAATGTTAACCGTTGTTGGACTGATAAATCTGCCTCTCGTTGAATCGATGATTTGATGTTTCGTTCGAAGATTTTAGACTTTGGAAATTATCTGTCAGCACGGAATTTCACGTGTTCTTTTTTTTTTTTTTTTTTGCTTTTTGTTTTGAGGAATTCTGTTAGCAAACGGAATTCCAAATTATTCCAAGAGAACAGAAACGGTTGAATCGCTTACCAGGTGCTTGATATTTCGGCATCATCCCTGTTCCTGTTTCGCCCCTCTGAAATTCGTTTATTCAACCAGGAAATGCCAGGGCGGATCGTACGTAGGATTCGTGCGTTGCCGTGTTTTTCGCAGAAACGTCGGCGAGGTTCGTGCCTTTTTTTCATAATTCCCGCTTATAATTTACGAGCCTCTGCCGCACTCGTAGGCATGCAGGAAACTAGAAACCGCTTTCCCTCCGCAAACGGAAGCACGGCTCGAGCTGCCCGCTGCTTTTTTCCACGCGATAAATCCTCAAACTGTCGGCAGTTCCGCCGAGAATCGGCATGATTCGATACGGCGAAACGTCGATGTTCCCCGTACGTTGCTTATTTATGTTGCCTTCTTTCGTGTGGACGCACTATGAAATTTCGCGGAAAATGAGGCAAACATTTCGTGATATTTGGCAAGGTATGTTAAATAGAAAGGAAAGAAACTTTTCCAACAAATTTTACTGAAATTTCTGTCGATTCTGTTTCGTCAATGTTTTACGATTGCCGATATCGAATTATTTCCAATTCTGTTTACATCGCGCGTAACGTGTTATATTTAATTACAGGTTCATAATACGTAATGGTAGTTTAAATGGGAATATCTTGTATAATGACGATTGAATGAGAAACGGAAGGTTTGATTGACAAAGTATACGCGTTTAATAAATAAAATTATCCAACCTCTGTTGCGTTAATCGTTCGCAATTCTCTCCTCTAGTTAAACCGAGTTAAACTCTTTGTCCTCGAAGACATTTTTTTGTATCATTTATCAGCAATTTATTCACCAAAAATAAAACAACATAGGGAATAATCATCCTGTTTAAATGTTTAGCATGAAATTTTGTTCAAATCACCAAATATAGTATATAGAAGTTAGATACATAATTTCAATCTCCTGAAAAATTTCCTTCATTTTCATTTTATAAACATTCGTAAGAAGCAATAGAGAAGTTTAGTTTACGTGAATTGTGCCGAATTATTCGAATGATAATTCGATGAGTTTAAGAATTTCCTATTTTGAAATTTTCATCATTCCTCTTAACCTCGTTATATTGTATCATATCATACGACACCGTACCTAGGTTCATTATAATTATCAGCAATTATAAAGAAATTTCATAATTTTAGTTGTTAGTGATGTCTTCTTATATACTTAGTCGAGTGCAAAGGATTGATATTCAAGAGTAGTAGAAACTATTCTCGTTGAGTTTTTGTTTGAAACCGCGTTTCAAAGTTCGTACGAACCTTTTATTCACCTAACGACTACGAATTAATTATTTTCCAGATTTCCAAAACTCGCGACGGTGATGTTAAATTAGCAATTAGCAGTCCCGGCAGTTACACGATTCAAGTATTAGTATTCGCTTCTCGTTCCCAAAGATTATCAGGGTAATCATCGATAATTGTAATCGCGACGACTGTATTTTGCATTGCCAATGCAATCGTCGTTTCACCGCTCAATGATACATACATATATTTGCTTTGTAATATCGCGATGGCGTTAATCCTCGAATTATTTCAACTTGAGCGAGATAATTCGAATTGTACTTTATCTGCATTTCTCTGACGTTTCAATCGATTACGAGGCGCACGATCTGTAGATTGGCGTGTCCAGTGTGTTGGTGGAAGTTTAGACAAAATTTCAGCAGAATGCCACGCGATGCTCCGATCTAAACAGGTGAGATTTGAATTCCTGAAGTCAGCCTTTTCCAAAGTGAGACTCGAAAGGTATCGAGTTCCAATTGCTTCGAAAATTCTTCGAATTCTTCGACGAGGACACGATAGGATAGCCGATAGCGATCTCGAGGAAAAACTTTGCAAATTGTTTCGAGAGGCATTGAAAGGAACACTGAAGAAAAATACTTCCAACAAGATAAAAATATATCACAGTTTAGCTGTGATATATTTTTCGAATAGATCTCAAAAATCGCATCCTTCGTTCCTTTCGTTCAGCGTCGCTCGGAATCATCACCGGCGCGTTCAAACAGCCTTTTTTACCCTTTAAAAAAGCAACACAAAAGAGAAAATGTCGGTAAACAGATACAAAACGCGTCAAGGAAAACGTGTGGCGTTTTATTCAAAGCTCTGCCGTCTAGATCCTCGCGCAACTATCTTTTCTCTCAAAAGAAAGCCGAATCTGCTTTAAAATACGTTCCTGGCTAGATGTACTGTTTATTCTCGCTTCTAAATCCTGCAATTTTGCATGAGGACCGAGGAGAAGGTGGGGTTAAAGCGCCACATTTTTAACCAACGTTCAGCCGCAAAGAGTTTTCCAGAGCTTGACGTCGTGCACAGCGCGAAAGAGAGGCTGTTTGAGAGAGAAAGAGAGAGAGAGAGAGAGAGAGAGAGAGAATCTCATCAGTTCTCCTATTCTGGCAACTTCCTCTTCAGTCATGTTATTACGGTAGGTTATCTTACTCGGCGCACTAGATCCTTCCGTCTTGGCATTAAACGCGCCACAATCCATCGTTACAGGGATAAGGAACTCCTATAAATACCTCTTCCATTGAAAATTAGGTCGTTCGAAAGCTTCGTTGCGCGGCTATTCCCCGGAACAATGTGATCCTGAATGCCACCTGTGCAAGCAGCAGTTAACTACTTTGCAGGCGCGTTAACCACGTTGCGCTGGCAACTGATTGCGGACCATAACGAGTGACCGAACCGTATACAATAATTCGCCGCTTTCTTTTTCAACTCGTCGGTATGACGTCACTGGATAAAAATTACTGAGGAATTTATTATTTGTTTTGCCTGTTTTGTTTTACTTAAATACACTTGAAAAACTGAGAAAATATTACAACTTTGGAACGAAAAATTCTCAACGTGCGTGGCACGTCGTTCCAGCGCAAGAGGTTGAGGAGTCGCGCGAGAGTTTCGCTTTCGAAATCGTACGCGATTGTATATATATATATATATATCCGAGAAAAGTTCCGACAAGCGTCAAGTGAAATTTTTATCCGCAGATTGAAAACTCGCAGCCGTCTTTCGATGCGAGGAAATGAAATCCATTTTTCAAGGAGAACGCGAGGTGATATTTATTCGTCTCATTTCCTAATTAAAAATATTGCTGAGACGGAAATGAGATTCTCGCGACTCTCAAACGTCCTTCAAAAAGAAAAAAAAAGATTTTCAAACTCGTTCGAATAATTTGAATTCGAAGAATTTTTTAATTCCCAGTTGGTGATCCAAAGGAAATTTAAAAGATGGTTTTCCTTTTTCTTTCCTCTTAAAAAGCAGAGAGACAGAGAGAGAAGGAGAGAAATCGCGTACCTAAAGCGCTGAATATGTAAAAAAAAAAAAACTGTTTGCTCATCTTGAATCCTTCTTCGGGGTTTTTGTCCGTTCGCTTGCTCACGGAAGGACCGTATTTCGAGCTGGAAACATTAACGAGACAACGTGGAGGGAAAACAAAGAGGCGAACCGTGTGTTCCGGTGGCAGCGAAGTTTCCGGTCTCCGTGGCATCGAGGCAAAGGCCCGGAGAGTTTCGATGGCTGGGAGTTTTCAGAGGTCGGTTCAGCGATCTTATTCACGAGGCACGCTCCCAGACACTCGACCAACGGTATTCGAAGTAGGCTTGAAACTTGCTTACCCAACGTGCACAGGACGCCAAGTGTCTGCCGGATACAGTTTCGAGCACCTACTCGCGTTATAGTCCGTTGAAATTTATGATCGACGGACGGGGTTAAATTCTCTCCCGTGGCGGATTCTTCGTTAATTGAACGAGAGTATCAGGTATCCCCCTTTCTCTCTCTCTCTCTCTCTCTCTCTCTCTCTCTCTCTCTCTCTCTCTCTCTCTGTATCTTCCTTCCTATCGAGCTTCGTGTATTGGTATCACATATTACCACGTTTTTCGCGGGGAAATTTCATCGTTATCCTCGATATACTTCGATATATATATACTTCGATCGAGAACGCATTACGCGTGATATCCAGCTGCTGCCAGGGAAAATATTTAAACGTTGTAATATCTACGAACACCGTACGCAAAGTACACCATAAAGTTCTCCCTCTCGTTGTCGATAAATCGACATTGACGAAGATTATTGAAATGGATAATGAGCGGTCGATTTTTTCGCTGTATGTTCCGGTATCGTTCCGCTTCGAAAGGGATTGAACGGCGTGTATATACGTACGCACGTTGATCAATCTCTCTCTTGCGGAATTAATTGATGAATTTTTGTTCGCATGTATAGAGCCTTTTTTTTTTAGTGGCTTTTATCCCGGGCATACCAGGAAGGATAGAAAAAATATTTGCAGAATTTTGTGCTGTTATTGCGAAATTTTTACAGGAAAAAATTGCAACCCAGGAGTGAGTAGGATTGACGTAAATAGACGATGGAGGGGGAGGGTGTGTGGCTTTGTGATAGGTTAGTGGATTACAATGAGAAGCTGGTATTTTCACAGAGTATGGAATCATAAATTAATCTACTGACTCGCGAATTCATAAAAGACATTTTGACGAAGCCAGGTAACCTCGATACCTTGCGAGAAACGTACGAGAAACATTTTCATCGATATACGCCGTGCGACGTGCACGATGAAAGAACATTCTTCCTCTGCAGGAAAATCGTGGAACCAACCCCGATCGGATACGTCTGAAAACCAAGCTTCGTCGGACAGAAAAACAGCGTCTCCTTGATAAATAAACACCGGCGACGAAGAAAATTACTCGCAGCGCAACGGCCAACATCCGAGATATTGCATCGTGGAAGAGCATAACTGCGAAGCGCTATCCGTTTTGTGTGTGCCCCGGCGTGTGTGTGCAGCACCGGCCGAGCACGAAAGCTTTTTGCCACGGGGTTTATTAATAGCCGCGATTTTTCGTGTTTTTTACTCGTCTCGTTCCTTCCTCTGTCTCGCTGACGGTTTCTCGCGCGATTCGCGGTGACACAGGCTAAAATATTTCAGCACGCCGTTGCAGCTGAACCTTTTCCGGCGTGCGGGGCGAGTGCATTAATAAGGGACGCCCGTCACCAGTCCCGCTATCCTTCACCTGTGTTTTCAGCCCCGTTCCCTCTCCTCTCTCCACGTCCTCCACCTGTGCGCTCAATTAGCGCCATAATGAACGATACCAGCGACGAACATCCTTCGAGAGACAAATTTGTCTTCAACGTGAGACAAATGTCTGCCGCCGAAAGATTACACGACACTGTTTACGGATATCGAGACATCTTTCATCGCGACAGAACGGAGCTAGCTGCATGATCGTGGAGATAAAAATTCTTGCACAGGAACAAAGTCGGATGAAGAGAAGAGATTCCTCGGGGCATGATGGACGTGAAGAAAGAGAATCTTTTTACAAATCTGAACTTTAAGAAATTGAACAGCGAGCCGAAAAACGAACGCTGTAAA
Source organism: Frieseomelitta varia (assembly GCF_011392965.1). Lineage (NCBI taxonomy): Eukaryota > Metazoa > Arthropoda > Insecta > Hymenoptera > Apidae > Frieseomelitta > Frieseomelitta varia. The sequence goes on along the minus strand of NW_025110005.1, from coordinate 145,788 downwards.
GTCGTTAAACTCCTATTAGTGCTCCAAGAGAGATCGAAAGCCGCGAGCGTCACGCGTCCTGTCTGACCAATACTTTCCTACTCTACTAGTCTCATCCCGCGAGGATCATTAGCCCCTCCCGCGTGTGGCTTGTTCAACGAGTACGATTTCGTCTGACAGACAAGACGACGAAGAAGCCCTCGTTATCACTCTTTCTCGCGCATAGCGTAACGTACGATCCGCTCGAGGCTTCGACACTTAGCTCGCCAATTTCTGGTGGCAAGACATCGATCGGGAAAATATCGCGCGTGTTCAGCGTCTTTCCGAGCTGGTTAACCAAAAGGAGGACCATCACGTATTACCGGCGGGATGGACAGAAAAAGAAAGAAGCGAAAGAAAGAGGGGGGGGGGGGGGGGGGAGAACCGATCGCGGCGGAGCCGCGGGGAAAGGAAAGAAAAGAGCTCGTTCAGCAACGTCGAATTCCTTTTTTTTCTCGCCGTTTTTCATCGAGCTTTTTCTCTTTCGTCGCGCCTTTCTTCTCCTCCCCGCCGCGAGAAGAACCCTTACGCGCCGCGAACACTCGAACCAGTCGGCAAAGTCGCTTAATTGACATTCTTCGTGTTCCCCCCTTCCTCCTCCCCCGCCGCCCTTGGCGCACGAGATACCCCGGTCGTTTTATTTCTCATTTCCTCTCGCATTGTAATGAAAAGCCCGGGCTTTCGGGCACGTGGTGACGGGCTTCGAGGAAGTGAAGAGGAGAGCGAGCACGCGAGAGAGAAGAGAAGAAGAATACAGACGGATTTGCCGGTGTGGAACGCTCAGACGATTTTTTAAGGGAGTGGTGAAGGCACCGCCCGCGACACACAGAGAGATCTCGAATGTACTTGTTTTTATTGGAGCCGTGAAGCCGCGGCAGGTCGGATTCTTTTGAAACGACGACTGATGAACGAGAACGTGTGAAACATGGTGCTTAATTGAAGAGCGTGCGGACGAAGGACTGAGGTTTAAGGGGGGGAAAAAATGGACGAGAACCCGTGGGAATCTCTCGACGAGCTAATTCTTCAATTAACGTGCAGCACACGCTGTAGGAATTCCTTTATTTGATTGAAAAGCAACGCTCCTCGACAATTGACTTTTGTCTTGTATATGTTGCGATACGGTTCGATCTTCGATTGTAAATTCATACAAACCGGAATTGGGTGATAATTCGTTACGCTGTGATTATTTTTACCAAAAGAGTAATCGTAGCAATCGTAATTATTGATCATTAATTGACAATCATGATTACATTTGATACGCTGAATGATTGACTTTTACTGTTCAATGTCATTATATTAGATTGTGTCGTAAATAATTTCCGTTTTTTGGGAATAGATTGTAACGACACATCGTTAATCGTGAACATGATTCAACGTTAGTCGTGATTGTTAATTATCAATTTTTCTCAACACTGATATTCACATACGAATATCTGTGTAACATTTGAAAATAAAATACAAATCATCGAAGGATTAAACCATACGTGATAACAAGTACAAATTACATATTTTCTTCGGAATCTATTTTTCCCAATATTTCAAAAATATTGAAGGTACCCATAATGTCGTTTTTCAATACTGTACAAAATTTTATTTTGTTTAAGAGTTGATACAATTGTAATCTCTAATTTAATATAACAATAAACACACTAAATGTCAATATATTTAGTTGGAATATAGGTTATCTTGTGACAAGTTAAATTATTGTCACGAAATGGCAACGTTTATTAAATTTCGAGAAAAATACGTCACTTATGGGTAATATTTTTATATATTTTCCCTCATATATATTTTTGTATTTCGACGCTCGAAACAACACCACTGGCCAATTTTATCTGACTTCGCCATTTCGGTTCCATCAACAGAAAGAGACGCTTGTTTTTCTAGGGGGAGGGAAAAAAAGCTCGCCTAAAAATCCGACGAACGATGGTACACCGATCTCGTCACGCTGACGCAGCTTTACAAAAGTCACGTCCCCCTAACGAAACGTCAATTATATCGCATGCAGCGACGAGCGCCCTCAGGTTGTTTCCGCGAAAGGTATATTTCTCTTTCCGGCGATAAAACGGTAATTACCGGGATCATCGTCCTCCACGTCTTTTCTGAGAAAACGAATCCACGTATGTATCTACGCGTCTAGGTATTATCTCGCGAAACTACTACTCCGGTCGCTTAGTCATCGCGAACGACGTACGCGTCTCGCCGCCGGAGGATATCCGGCTTCCTTTCGTTTTCGTCTCGTTACACGTTTGCCTCTTGGCGCTAGCCTCGGAGTGAGAGAAGACGGATGAAAGAGAACGCTTCTCTCTCAAGGAGCTTTTATAGTGACGGTGTAAATTGATCTTCCGGCAATGCGTTTGCTGCTTTCTTCGTTCTGTGCTAGATTCGGCGTGAAAGAGGTTTCTTTTTGGTTCAAAAGCGGAGCAAAAGGGGAAAGGAATCGAGTTTGTTGAAAAAGTCATTTCGTCGCTCGACTGATTCGAGTGAATTAGCAGAATGTTTGGGAAAGTGGGGGAATAAAAGAATCGATGGCGAGTGGATAAAAAGACGAAATTTAATAACCTCTTGCGCTGGAATAACGTGCCAGGCACGTCGAGAATTTTTCGTCCCAAATTGCCACACTTTCTCAGTTTCAAGTATATTTAAATGTAGCGCAGGCGAAACAAATAATAAGTTTAGTCTGAATAATTTCTATCCAGTGATATCGTACCGACGAGTTCGAAAAAGAAAAAGAAAGCGACGAATTATTGTATACGGTTCGGTCACTCGTTACGGTCCGCGAACCAGTTGCCGGCGCAAGGGGATTAATATCAGAGAAGCGCGAGGAAGAATAAAGTAATACAGACAATAGAGTTCGCGTGATATGGGCATCGTGGAAAATGGAGGAACGAAGAAGAACGAGAGGAAAATGAGAAGCAGAATACGAGCAAGGAAATGACGGTGAAACGTGGAAATGGCAAACGAAAGTAGGTAGAAGAACGGCTAGAGAGAGAGAGAGTTTTGAAAACGTGGAGAATCGCAGACGACGACGGGGGAGAGGGGAGAGAAAGCGGGTCAGGGGGAAAGTTGGAAAGGGCAAGGAAACGTGGAGAGGATAAAGGGGGAATTAATCAGGATGGGTATTCAAAAATAATTGACGATGGAAAACGTCTGGCCGCGAGCGTTCCCGCGTGATACGGTCGAACGACCGTCGGGAGAAAATGCGAAGCAACCCATGGCAAGGGTGGAAGAAGAAGGGACACAAAGGAAAAAACGGGAATGCGTGAACCCGTCCGCTTCAACATGCCATTGTCTCGAATTCTAAAGCGGCGATGTGTTCGCGATTTTCGTGGCTGCCTTGATTTTCACGGAACCTATTCGACGATGATTTGCCCTCGTGCCCGTTTACTTCCCCCCCGCACCGCCATATGTATGAGCGCACGTATGCTCGTTAAACTGCTCGCCCTTTCCTTTTGTGCGCGGGAATTTTTTTCGAATATAGAATTCTTTTTTCTCCGTCAAATATCTCGGCAAAGTCTCTGAGTTTTTTCGATTTTTTTCTTTCTTTTTGTTTTTTGTTGTTTTTTTTTTTTTCAGCTGGCACATTCGTACGTTCTGCACGCGTTCTTGTTGCAGATTATTCTGCATTTTGTATTTCACGCGATAAAAGTCTGTCAGCCCCCGGAAATTAAAACCTCGCGCTTTATCGATCACGCGTTTTCAAATTAAAATACGGGATCTTTTGTCCAAACAGAGACACTAACGAGCCAGTGTAAATCGTGTAAAAATTCAATTTCATCCGTACACTGCCGCTCTAAAGTCTTAGGTCTGTTTAAAAATTGTAACAATTGAAAATTGAAAAATTACACTGTGTAACAGAGATATTAAGTTGGATGGTACTTTATACAAGAAAGAATCTGTCAAGTATCGATATATTAACAATTGTATTACATGAAAAGAGCAGCTAAAAAATTTTGTTGTCTATTTATTACAAAAGATGTTCGAATATTTTCGTGCAAGGGTATCTACTGAAATTTTACGATGTCATTTGGTTTGGAGATAAATTTCCTTTGTTCCCACGAATACGCGTGCAATTTCATCATCTACGATAAATAACGAAGCACGGGAAAGGAGAAAAAGTCAATTTCTTTGCCAAGTCGATAAGTTAATTTCTTTCCTTACTTACCTAAGCTTTCAGGAAGTGTAAAAAAAAAATTTCGGATTACCACGTTATACAATCAGTTTTTAAATCAAACTTTTAAAAGGTTCCTCTCTCTCTCTCTCGGGAGGAGTAAAAATTGCCTTCAGAAAATTCACCAGTGAGATTTTACCAAGGACGTTAGCGACCCAGTTCGAAGAGTTAAAAACAAAAGATTCTCTCAAGATTGTTCAAACGAGAGTGTATTTCGTTGAAAAAAAAAAAAAAAAAATTGCTCGTCAGGGAATATCGCCAGATGAGTATGTCGAAAAGATAGGAATTTCGCCGACAGAAACCAAAAGGCCGATATATTTCGGCATCTGACCGCACAGTTTATTGCGAGCAAGGAAAAAAGAAAAATAGCGTCGAAAATAGCCAAAGGTTATAGGAATTCCAGCCGGACGTTGGCATTTCGGACAGGAAAGAGCGAGTATGCTACGAGGGAAGCCGGTTCCGTTGAAACTTCATCAACGTTGTGCCCGTTTGAAAGCGTCGTCGTTCCCCTGGCCAACCAAATGCGAAGTCCGACGTATATCTCGATAAGTCGTTCCGTAGAGCGCAAACTTCCCGGCTCGCAGTCAATCTCGCGGAGAGATCGCGGCGCTCGAGCAACCGCCGCCCGGGGCTCTATGATTATTAATTACACGATCTGGCTGCTCGTTAATTGAAGACAAACTTTACGTCCGCGGGCAAAAACAAGCAGACAATTAAGAGAAATACCGAAGTGTCGGCGGCAGTGGTAGTCAGCGGATCTTCGATATCATCGTTCGACCTTTCCAGCTAGTTCCAATTATTAACGACCGCGCAATTACCACGGTGTTTCCTCTGATAATATCTTTCAACCCCCTAACCCAAGTATTTCGTAACTCGCGTGGTTACGCTCTCGATCGTGAAACTGATTCGCCTGTCGATGCTTGACAATTGATGTTTCTCGAAAGGATAATCGTAGCGTTTATCACATTTTGTTGTTAAAATATATCGACTAAACGCAAGCCTTACTTTTACGATTGGCTGCTTGTCGTTTTATTTGCAGAGCTCGAGGAAATTTCAGCACATCTTTTTACATCGCGATCTATCTCGCGCAGCTTTATTTTCTAGGTTATACGAGGTGTAAATAAGTTGCAGCAGTTGTAAAGTTTACGGCGATATATCAAGGAGTAGATGAGATTCAATCTTGACACGTCGCTGTGAAAAGTCACGGCAAAAGTGAGCCACGTCGTTGGGCTATTGCGGATATTCTTATCAGTTTTCTTTTTTTTTTTTGTTTTTTTTTTTTGCGTCACGCTCGGCTCTGAGGACGCTAAAACGGGGAGAATAAAAAAGGAATCTGTCAACGGGGAAAATTACGTTGACGTTTATGAAACGAAACCAGCTTTCTCAAAAATATCTCGTATTCGTCGTTCGTGTTTGAAAATTCTGTTCAACCGTCTGGTCGATCGATCGTTTGTCTTTTATTGTTTCATAAATTTTCTTCGCGAGGGACTTGCGGGACAAGCTTTCGTCGAGCGAAACGGCGAACAAAAATATCGTAATTTTCAGAAAACTTTCTTTTCACGAGAGAGAACGAGAGAACATCCACCTGAAAACGGCTTTTTATTCGGAGAAACTGCGCCCGTGGTACTGCGGAATCTCGCTATCGTATACCCATAAAATATCGTATTACTCGCGCGCATTTTCAAACGTCCCACGCAGAAGCTCGGCTTTATTTCGAAAGCAAAGACACGTTGCCCGAAAGGATAACGTTTATCTAGCCACTTAAACCGTCTTGTGTGGGACCTTAAGCGTTTTCCAATGCATAGCTGCGAGCTAAACGAGACGTATCCTTCCAATCCCTTAACCCTATTTCGATCCACGCTCGTCGAAAGCCTGTCGATGATCGAATCGGGTCGATTCGTCTCTATTCGTCTTTCATCAACGTATCGCTATCGTTTATTAAATATCGTTGACGCAATTGTGCGTAAATTGACGAAAATTAAAGAACTCTTGTTAACGACGCGTTCCTTCCGATGCCTCGTTGGCATCTTTCTTTTTGCAAAATTAAGTCTGTCATTAGTTCAAAATTTTTTTTAAATAAAAATAACCAAATAATGATCAAAGAATTCTTCTACTGTACGACGCGTCTCTTTAGACCTTATTAGCATCTTTCTTTCAAAGAAAGTTAATAATTTTTCTTTCTTTTAAGTAAAAAAATTAATAATTTTGTAAAATTAAGTCTATCAAGAATTAGTTCAAAATTTTTTTGAAGAAAAATAATAATAAAAAATCGAAGAATTTTTTTACAAGGTTAAGCCTAACAAAAATTTAATTCTTTCAAAGCGAAATAACCAAAATTGGTGCTTTGCTAATTTCATTAATTTTAATCCAGACGGGAATCTCTCGGAAATCTACCTTTTCCACTTTTCCACTCTAGTAAAATATCCCTCGAAGTGATTTTCCTTGGCTGAGATTCGTAACGAGATCAAAAGATTCTAATGAAATTATGACGAGAAGTTATGAATGATGAAAATGAAAAAAAAAAAAAAAGAAAAAGGAAGAAGAACGAGCGGAGCTACAAGCTAGAATTATACTTCGAATTTTTAACGGCTCTCTGTGAAATTTTGCATGCGTGGACAGCCACTTGCCGATGCTCTTTCTCGAGTTTCCGCCGGTGGAAAATAATTCATCGTGACCCGGTATCCTTGCTCGCGAGTGTAATGGAATAAAAATATGATATCTTGTCGAATAAAAAGCGAGAGAGGAATTTTCCAACCGCTTTCCCGCAGTTGCTAAAACGAATAACAAGCCGGGTCAACCGGGAGAAAAATAGGAGAGGAGAATTTACCAAATGAAAGTTCAAAAATTAATCGGTCATTACTCATCTTGGAACTTCTTTTCTAACTGAGTTTTAACTTAGAATTACGTGCCCCTCTCTCTCTCTCTCTCTCTCTCTCTCGCGAGGAATTATTCTCGTTTAAAAGTTCCAATCGTTGGCCGGAAGTAGAGGATAAAACAAACAGGCATCGGAGCGAACAACCCTAACATTGTTGCATTATTTTCTACCACGAAGCGAACGAGCAATACTCAACCGATGATTTGTTGCTGCGGCTGGAAGAAAAAATTTCGCAAGACGAAACAGGAAGGCTCGGTGGAGTCGAACGAACGACTTCCCCGGCAGTTTGCTGTTTTACGAACCTCCGGTCTTCTCTGTTCTAATCAAATATTTTACACTCTTGTTGGTTCGTTCGAGGGAAACGCGAACTTTCTCGCGTAAAATTACATTCTCGCAGCGAAATTTACGAAATTCCCCCTAACGCATAAAGAATTCTCGTACCGTCGATTGTACGCATAAAGAATTCTCGTACCGTCGATTTTAAAGTCGGAAGTTATATTTTAATATCTTTTACATTCGCCAGAATGTCGTCTTGGAGCGTTCTGGCAAAAAGCGACAAGAGACGTATTCGTCAAAGAGAGGAGTTCGGAGATCTTTCACCCGGAAATGGAATAAATATCGTAACAAGAGATTTCGAGGTCTCTCGGAAAGGTAAACGAGATTGAACGCGACAGACGCTCTCGCGGCGGATGATCAGTTATCAGGAGAATTTCGCGAAGCTTTGCGACATCAGGAAATATCTAATAAGACCTATCGTTCGCCGTTTGCAGTCGGGTAAAATTCTGATAAACTTCCCGAGGCGAACTGAAGAGAGAGAGAGAGAGAAACTGTGCATAAACTTTTCATAAAATTCGAACGCTGATTGCTCGTAGCGCAAATGAAAAGTACAATCGAAGGGAAGGACATCGACGTTCGTAAATATCGAATGGACGAGAGAATGCAACAGCTGCGAAAGGAAATGAGAGGAAAAATTTATGCAATGGAATTGCGTTCGAGAAACCTTTTGAATAAATTGGTTCTTGCCGTGTATCGTTTTTTCTACGCGTAGATAGCTTACAAAGTACGAGTAAAAAAATCGTTGCAAAGATGGAACGTTATCGAGCCACGGATTACGATAAATTAAAATTTATCAGCTTCGTTTGGATCAGTACGTGCGGAAGGAAACCTCCACAATCTTTTCTACTTCTTTCATTTATATGATACATTATATACCTAAAAGATATTTTTATTTTATCATTTAAATTGCATGCAAACCGTCTCGAAGCAACGTCTAAATTACACTCAGCGATGATTCGAATATTGAATGTCATCTGTCGATCGATCTACTATCAAAACTTGATTGAAGTCCAGACGGAAGTTCGACTCTTGTTTCGACCATAAAAATCAAGATTTCCTGTCTGGGCGACGGTTGCACGGAGACACGAGTGTGTTCGAGTCGCCTATAAAAAGAGGTCGTAAAAGCAGCGGTGCTCGTCGGAGGAAGACAATTTCGAAAAGCGCAGGTAATGGCACCTACGAAGCGACATCGACGATTTACACACTCGGTGAAGCAGGTTTTGCCGCCCTGGAGTGCCGCTTTCTTTCGACGTCTCTCTGCGGGCAGGTTGCCGCGTCTCTCGACGTGGCTTCAAAAGAAATCTTATCTGCGCTGAACTCTACGGTATCTGAAAACAGAGTAGTTACAGAGTAATACGTATAATATATTGCTCGGATCTGCGCAAAGTGCGTGAGTAAATTAAAAGAACGATCCGAAGTACGGTTACGGGAAGTTTACATAAGAGATATTGGGTATTTTATGGGTTTACTCTTACTTGTATTTCGATTTGTACGCTCTGATCCGCTCGATCTGTTTTTGAACGCTTTCCAATTTTAACGCAACTTTACCACAGCCATTTAAATTATCTTCGCTTAAAGGGGGCAGGACAGTTTAACGGGCCTAAGAATTACGAATACTTTGGAGGGTTAGTAAAAAAAAAGTACATATTTGATTGACATGAGCATTTGTGGTTTATTTTGACACATTATGAAATATAAGAGGCAACATTAAAAAAGAAAAAAAAGAGGGCTCTTATTTAACTTTTTTAACGACATCCTTTTACATAACTTTTTTTTAGATTGCCTATCGGTGTGCATGATTCCAGCCAAACAGAATTAGTTTTCATTTCTGTGAAAATTATGAAAACAGCAGCTATTTGTTTTCGATGTATCGAATTTATGCCAAAAGTTTCTACGTTCTTTTGTTTATATTTTTCGAAATTGTTAAAAATTTAAAATTGTTCGATCGTCAATCCATAGTAAATGTTACACTAAAGATAGGCATCAAGTTTCACAGTAATCGGTTGGTTAGATTCCGAGATATCTTGCACACCGTTTCTAAAAACCTAGTTTCGAGAAATACGCGTTTAAAGTTTCAGATTGTCATTTTTCATATGTATCCTTTACTTAATTTTTTTTACTCATACATCGCGGCTCACAGTTCGTACAATTCACGACTAAATTGAATCCAAGTCTCCTAATATTCGGTTCACCAAAAGTAACATTTGAATCACACGATTTACACTTTATAATACTGCTTAAAGTTGTAAACAGTGATACAAATTCAGTTATTCTATATCCGTGGCGGATTTAAAGGCTGGGACCTTTCCTATCTTATTTCTAAGACTTCAAACTACTATTTAAAACGAAACCAAAAAAATCGATTTTTTTGAAAATTTCAAACTGTCCTGACCCCTTGAGAATTAATTTAAAAGGTGATTCATAAGAAGAATAAATTGATTTAGACGAAGTATTATCTTCTCTTTTACATAGCACGTTTGCTGCTTGCGATCTTAAAGAGTACATCCTGAATTTCAAGTAAGCCTAGAGGCTGAATCTCTCTCTTGCAATTACCTAATTTCCATCAAACATCTTGCACAATTCAACAAAGGGAGTTCATCAAAGTTTTAGTTACATTTACTCGTGCCTCTTTATTTTAACCGGAAACAAAACGACAGGGTTTCCCTCTTCCATTAAAGGGAATGATAGAAAACGTTCTGTTGACGAACGTTTAGAGATCCACGCAGGTCAAAGGTAACCTGCAAACACGATCGTGCAGCAAATTACGGTCGCGATTCCGCGTTCTCGTTTCGTCCATATTTCCACCAGCCTCGAGAATCGTTTTAATTGAACAACAATTCCCCGAGATGAAACTTTATCATTAAGCGACATCTTACTTTCCGATTTTTCTGTCGGCGTGATCTTTTCATAGCACCTGTTTTATAGGACAAAGACAATTTTCATCAGTGTGAAGTATGTAGAGAAGAGCAAATAAGAAATTGGGAGTCTAAATCAATTGACCGTTAGATTCGACGAAATCAGCGGTGACTATTGACGTAATTTCTGTCGGGAAAGATGCTGAGAGGAGAAGACGCTGAAGAGTGCACAATCACTGTTTCGTTGTTACTGGCAATCACGCGAGAAGCTTAGGCTTGGTGATCGTTCAAACTAAACACGTTCCATCCTTCGAGACGAAATGAGCAAGTTTGGAACGACAACTTCTCCTCCGTTGTGTTTGCGTTTGCGGAAGTAAATTTTTTTAGAATCAACTACCAGTATTTTTAGAAATCGAAATTAATGACTCGTAGGAAAGTTCGTTTTCCTCGTTTCCATGTTCATTTCATTGGTTCACAAAATCGATCGTTAGGCATTTAAACATTCCACCTTGAAACGACGAAAACTGATAGCCATATAGTGTCGAGTTAACACCACTATCACAAGCCTACTTAAATCATACATTCAAATTTGGAGAGGAGAATTCGTTCCAGTTCACACTTAACTACCCTCGTCACGCACACGAACGGTGTATAATATACACGCTGAATGTTACACTGCACGCAGCTCCGCGCTACCATAGTCTGTGGAACATCGTTTCACGTTGGTTAGAGTTTCCGGTGTACACGAAGCCTTCCTATCCGCTGTGTCGTGGCGAGGTGAACATTGTAACCCATCCGCTCGCCGTTCGCTGGATAAAACAGGAGTTTCCTAGTCCTAATTTAGTGCAGATGTTACCGAACGGATGTGACGCGTGGTTCTCGCGAAGTGTCCATCGGGACGGCAGATTTACGCCGGAAATGACCGACCTGATCTTCCGTCCATCTACGGAAATTGCGTTCCCGCATATCTGATTATTTCTACGTCGAACGCGACAACGCCTCGTCGTTTGTGCACGCTGCACGAAGCTCCAGAAAGCTTGTGCTCGGTTTACATTTCGATGAAAGCTGAAACCTGTAGGGACCATTGAAAACTTTCGCGGGTGAATGAAGTAATCGTACGAATTCCGTGAACGTGAGATTGATCTAAAATATCATATCAAATAGTCTAGTATTATCATTTACGGATATAGATTTGTGGTTCAGGAAAATGATCAGACAATTAGCAGACGTGATCAAGAATTATTCTGATCGTTGGAAAAGATTTTTGATGACAATTTGTTTTTCAGAGACAAACATTAATAAAATTGAAACGATAAATCGGTATGAGACATTGGAAATTTTCGCGAATGATAATATAAATTTCGTAAGTCTGAGATTGATTTAGAATAGTCTAATGCGATTTTACAATTGGAAAAAGAATTCCGAGACGTCTGACAATGAATGACGTTTCGTGCGGATAATCGACGAAAATGAACACTCGACGGAACTGCGACTGTATATAAGTACACGGAATAAAATTTAATCCGTAATAAAATTTCACAAGCAGCAATCATAGAAGGGAATTAGTTGTTTTAAAAAATTCGTCTCAATAAAATCCTAATTTTCGAGTGGACGTTTTATTTGCCTATTAAGCCAGCTTCTTCCTGAATAATTCAGCCGGCAGAGATATTTCCAGAGACTTCATGCTTCAATTAAGACTCAATAACTTCTTCACTACGAAGAAACCGAGCGAGCGTCGACGATACCCAGACCGAGCTGTGTTTACTCGCTTCCTCAAAACGACCCAGTCTCCCCGAGTTAAATTAATGAAAATTGTTACGTCGCCCGTCGAGGGAAACGTTCTAATTCCACGATCGCTATTTCGGGAAGGGATTTTTGCGAGGCTTCCGGGCGTCAAATTGAAGTGAGGACTTCCCCGAAAGAGGAAGTCCTCTGACCAATTTACGCTTACAGAGCTCTTATCTCTCCCTTCGTTTCAAAATCTAACGATTGGGAGCCATTTTACGCGTAGTTCTCTCGCCATTTCGAAACACAAGGAAAAGAGAGGACACTGTGCGTCTTAACCAACCTTGCGCTGGCAACTGATTGCGGACCATAACGAGCGACCAAATACCGTATACAATAATTCGTCGCTTTCTTTTTGAACTCGTCGGTATGATATCACTGGATAGAAATTATTGAGAAGTAATAAATTTATTATTTGTTTTGCCTATTTTGTTTTACTTAAATATACTTAACTGAAGAAATATTGCAATTTTGGGACAAAAAATTCTCAATTTGCGTGGCACGTCGTTCCAGCGCAAGAGGTTAAGACTTCTTTAAGAACTTGTGCTGGCAACTGATTACGGACCATAACGAGTGACCAAATACTGTATACAATAATTCGTCGCTTTCTTTTTGAACTCGTCGGTATGATATCACTGAATAAAAATTACTGAGAAGTGATAAATTTATTATTATTATTTGTTTTGCCTATTTTGTTTTACTTAAATATACTTAAAACTGATGAAAATATTGCAATTTTGGGACAAAAAATTCTCAATTTGCGTGGCACGTCGTTCCAGCGCAAGAGGTTAAGGCTTCTTTAACCACTTGCGCTGGCAACTGATTGCGGACCATAACGAGTGACCAAATACCGTATACAATAATTCGTCGCTTTCTTTTTGAACTCGGTATGATATCACTGAATAGAAATTACTCAGAAGTGATAAATTTATTATTATTATTTGTTTTGCCTATTTTGTTTTACTTAAATATACTTAAAACTGTGGAAATATTACAATTTTGGGACAAAAAATTCTCGACGTGCGTGGCACGTGATTCCAGCGCAAGAGATTAAACGAACCGCAATGAGCTTCTTCTTTTTTTCGAACGAGATAATACAGCAATTTGTCTGAGTTGTGAAAGTCATTTTTCGCGTTATCGAACGCGAGGACGACGAATAAGGAGGGCACGGAGCGATCGCGAATGGAACGCGAGGATTCTAGATGTCTCGAATTCGAGCTTACAAGCGCCGAGCATCGTCGGCTTTGTGCATTCCTGGCCGGCGGATGTGATTAAATATCGATCGGCCGCTATGCCGGCGGAATAAGTCTGGCCGTGTAAATAATTTCGCTAAAAGTCGCTTCAGATCGCGGACATAATCGAAACACACGTACGCTCAGTCACAACCGAGAATAAAACGGAGCGAGTGAAAGAAGAACCAAGAAAACAGCGGAACGAGAGGAGAACGAGCAAAATTAATATTAACAAACTCGTAAAACTGAGAGAAAAAATTCGTCAATCGATACCCATGGACAAAGCGTAAACAATAAACGAATAGTTTCTTCGAGTCTCGATATCGCGAGCTAGTCGTTCCCGACTAATACTCGTCGAGAATAATTGATAAACCGATATCGGCTAATCGATACATACTTATCGGACCAAGTGACCGGTACACAGTCTCTCCAGCGATCGAGTTCTCTCGATATATTACACACCGGTTATTTTTCACCATCGTCGGGATAAGCATAAGGGGAAACGAACGTAATTGAATTGTATCGTGGATCGTTGCTGCTCTGACTGTGCCAGTCCCCGATTGGTCATTTTGCTAAATTCAATAAAACTTTTGCTCCTTCATCCTGTTGATAATCTTCTGGTTCGTAATCTTCCTGCCTGTGTCCTGCATTCCCAGTTGCCTTCTCACTTTTTCGGCTCGTTTTTGCACCACCTTTCAGTAACGCGACGATGGAATGATTCCGTCTCCGTGAAAATCGCTGGCAAAATTTTTGAGTCAATTTCGGGGAGGTTCAAATGATGACCATTGACGAGTTCTTCGTGTCAAAAGATGAGACATTCTTCACTAAAACGTTGGCAGATATCTAACAAATTACATAACAGATTAATTTTTATATAAAGAACGAAAAAAAAGGTAATTTTAAATTTAAAAAAAACGAGAGAACTTTTCCTCACACCTTATACAACTTTGATTTTTGTTAGAAAACATCAATGAAACTTCGAAGAAATCTTGCTTAGTATTAATTCTTCAATCTTTGAAGCGATCGTTCGAGATTTCATTTCGTTGTGCTGCAGACAAGAAGAAACAAATTTTCGACTGTATTAAAATTCTCCATATTCAAGTTTATATCAATAAAGAATAAAATTAAATTAACACGGTTGTTCCTACTTCGTTAAAAATTCGAAAAATTGAAACGACAGCTACGAAAGATCTGTTTCTGTTGAAAATTCACTTGTGAAATATAAAATGTCTAATCGATAGCACGTACAAGTAAGGTCAATTTGCAGATTGGAAACTCGCGGAGGTCCTTATCTCTCCTTATCTCCAGTCGACTTTTTCCTGTCGAATAATTTTTCTCCTTTTTTTTTTTTTTTTTTGCTCTCTGAACGAGATTTCGTCGGCCTTTTACATTTACGATTGTGGCACGGAACCGATTGTGCAGATCGTCGCACGTGATACTCGCAAATGAAAAGCCGGGATTTCGCGGTGCCACGAAAGCTGCGGAAGTGGGTGCGCGAAATAAGGGTATAACGACGGAGATAAGTCGGAAAAAAGAAAAGGAAAAATTTTTGTAGACTGTAACCAAGGGGGAACTTTCTCCTCTAAAGGCGGAAAATGTTTCGGGATATTAGATTGGAACCGGATGTTTCTCGTCTTTCATTTTACGGTAAATTAAAATTGGGAAGATTGATTCGCATTTATAATTAATGTCTTGTTTTATTTATATTTTATTTATATCGTTTTATTTATACAGTAAACACGTCGAGACGGTTCGAGATTATACGCCGACGTTAAATTGTATATAGTACACGCAAATACACGTCACAGTGGGATAACTTGCTCGTACCTAGGGATTGGTAGAATTTAGTTTAGCCAAACTTTCTGGACACTGATTGGCAACGGTTGACTTGTAAAGGCTGAGTAATAGATGTACGCTATCGAAGATTAATTGGCAATTGGCTTCGCTTCCGTCTCAAGAGACCAAATATTCGTCTAATTTTTGTAAAAAAAAAAGAAAAAAAAACGCTATTTAACCTCTTGCGCTGGAATGACGTGTCACTCACGTTGAGAATTTTTCGTTCCAAAGTTGTAATATTTTCTCAATTTTAAGTGTATTTAAGTAAAACAAAATAGGCAAAACAAATGATGAGTTTATTACTTCTCAATAATTTCTGTCCAGTGATATCATAGCGACAAGTTCGAAAAGAAAGCGACGAATTATTGTGTACGGTTCGGTCACTCGTTATGGTCCGCGAACCAGTTGTCATCGCAA
This sequence comes from Frieseomelitta varia, assembly GCF_011392965.1. NCBI lineage: Eukaryota > Metazoa > Arthropoda > Insecta > Hymenoptera > Apidae > Frieseomelitta > Frieseomelitta varia. The sequence continues at coordinate 130,263 of NW_025110005.1, read as the reverse complement.
AGGGTTAAATAAATACTTCGCTCCGTCATGTAGACATACTTGACTTTTGGTCCATTTCGCGCGCAACAGTTTCCTCTTTTCTTGACGTCTCGTTATCGGACACACACTGTCTAGAATAAAACGTTCAAACTCTGTCTATCATCGAGTGCTTCATTTTCATTCACTGCATGTCTGTTTCGATAATTATGATATTTTCCCCACTCAAATCTTCGGTTTACGTACCTTCACGGTTAAAACTTTATAATTTCTGTTTCAGGTGACGGTCAGAGACGATGGAAGGCCGTCTCTGTCCTCGACGACCCGTGTGGTGATCGCGGTGGCAGACATAAACGACCACGGTCCAGAATTCGAGCAGAAGTTCTACACCGTTCAGATCCCAGCCTCCCCGTCCACCGACAAGCCGCTCTTCCAGGTATGATATCCACCCTTGGAACTACCCCGGAATCGATCTTCGTAATTCTATCCGACCTTCTAGTTGAGAACTAGGAGCTGGCATCGCACCACTTTCTCCGAGCCCTCGATGTAACCGAAGAACCACAGACCTGCCGTCCCGTTTCGTTTTTCTCTCTGTCTCTTTGTTACACCTGTATTAGAAGTAATCCCCTGTATCTTGTTGTACATATACATATATTATTATCCGTTCGCTCGTGGAGAATCATTCCCTGTCCTGCGACGCAGGAGTTGCCACTCGTCTCCAAATGTACGTATATTGCCCAGACCAGAGGGAGTCACGAGAGTCGATCGTTAAAAAAAAAGAAACGACAATGAGTCGAGAAGTCGCTCTTTCAGCCGATCTTGCAACTTTGACTCGCGTGCTTCCTTCGAGTCGATTGCGAGCTGGCCGGAAGTGAACGCTAAGTGAGCAGGAATTCAACTCGAGCCAAGTTCCTGGCAGTTCATTGGTGTGACAAGTCTGTCGATTCGAACTGTCGTGATTTATTGGGATTCAGATTGTCGAACGAGAGAACACCGTTTCTAATTCTTGGGTCATCGAAATTAAATCTCACTCAGTTTAGATAGCGTTTCTCAGAGAAATATAATAGTTTAACTTGAGTGGCAATTACGTCTCGCCTGTATACATTTTCTGTGTCAGACCCACAAAATTTCTTTTAATTTGTAAAAAAAAATATTATGGTATTTACAAATTCTTCCTTTCTTCTTCCCTCTTTAAAATTTTCTAGAAGAAAACAGTTATTCTTTCTTACTCAGTTTCACTGAAGTTTTCTAGCAATGAAACAATTGTTGTGTTTAAATAATTCGAGAACTATCACACGCTTCGAGAATATTAGTTAATTATTATAAAAAAATAAGTAAAATTGAAAAGGAATTTAAATACTTAGTTAATTCTATTCATAATAATTTTCATTTTATCAAGGAACATGTTTCTTATTCTTAATTCTATTGTCACTTGAAAAGGATAGCTTTCGACTTTTTTTTTTCATTATTATCATTACTTTATAAATCTGTTCTATCACAAATAAAAGTGTCTATATTTTTTTTAAATATGTTACAAAAATTGAAATATTTTGGTTCTATTTTGTAATAACTCCACGCACAGAGTTGCACGCTTCTTTAAAAATAAATCGTAAGGCAACACATGGAAATCCAAAAAATTAAATTATGCAGTCTATCAAAATTAAACAACGGCGATCGATCCGAAATTCCAATTTTTCCCCGAGATCAATAGCGTTCGCTTCGAACGGACCAGCTTCGCCCTCGACTTCGGTCGCGACCCAGTCGAACCGTCCGAGACTAGTGTCAGAACCTTCACGCTTTTCTGCAACGAGAGCCAAAGATCTTCCAGCAGACCCGACTGTATCGATACCGGAACGTCGTTTTCCCCACCCTCACCCACGTTTGTTGGCGATTGCTTGGAGTCTGTCTTAATTTTGTACGCAGTTTTGTCGCACGACGTACCTCGAGCACGAGCGTTCTCGAGAAAGAAAGTCCGACGCGAAGCTCGCGGGAAAGGAGAAAGAAGAAGAAAAAAAATTAGGGTCGATCACACGTTATCGGACGTGTTCTCTGTCTGGTGACGCCTCTTGTTCTCGGCGTGATCAAAGTAACCCACCGGCGACTATCGCGGCGTAAAAGGGTTGGAGAGATTTAGCACACGGACGAGTCTTCTCCCGCAGTCTCTTGTCGTTCTTCGGATTTACGGCGAGAAGATACACCCCTGGCTACGTGGTGGCGCGTTTCACGCGTCGGCAACTTCCACGACAGGGATCCCACGACAACGGAAATCGCGGTTAACGAGTTCCCTTTGTGATGACTCGTTGGTCCACCGCTCGGTCCTCGGGAATCTGCGATCGATCCTGGCCTCGGCTATCCCCGGCTACGCGTCTTGTTATTACTTGTTTGGAAACAGGCAAGCCAGATGCCATTCTCGGCTGATTTATTGCCGTATTAAATACCGTTACGTCGGTTTTACGTCTTCAGTTTCATTTTCGTAGTTATGGTATGTTCGTACGATGTTTATTGAATAATAAAATTTAAGTCAATTTAAGATCGATGGAAATTGTGTTCGAAACATTGTGGAGTATATATTACGTATTATAAATTATCGTAAGTTCGAGTTTAGAACAACGAATTCATCTGCGCATATAGAATTCTTTGCGAGTAATTAATTTATGGTTTATACTTCATTCAACGTGTTCACGAGTTACGGAAATTTAACAACAATGTTTCGCAGACAACTGCTACAAAATCGTTGCGCGATTCAAGTTCTAATCCTGAAGTTTTAATAACGTTAAGCATAATTGCAACAAACGTCCTGCATTATTCAACATTAGTTTTCATTATGCACACGTTTGCAGCCGCAACTCTTTTATAAGAATTCAAAACTTCGCAGAACATATGAATTTTCGACATAGAATTCTTACATTAAATGTAGCGCATATCCATTGGAATTAAATCGTTAATCAGTCTCTAATCAATCGCGATTCGTTTCGTTTGCACGCGTGCTGTATAGAATTACTGTTTGAAATCCGAAAATTTCTATTAATCGCCAGGCGGGAATTACATTATCGCGCGCGTGTATTCGAGGCTTGTTAAATATTTGCGAGATTCGAAAATCGCCGGAGGGAAATAAGATAATAAATTGACGTTATCGACAGATGATAATCCGATGTCAACGGTGACAATGCTTTTACAATGTGGCGGGAATATTTTAATATAATTCCCCTTTGGCCAGCGTTGAATTTCGTCGAGGCCAGATTCGATTTCACTGTTACATATCCAGTTACGGTTGCACGTTTCCGTAATTTCGCTCGATCGCCGTTTATTACGGCGATGGTGTGTTTCCACCCTTTGGCCGCGCGAACGTGTGTCCCACGTATCGGTGGTGGCGTACATCGTACGTTGATATCGATTCTTACAAAGTACACAGTTGATCGAATGAAAGCTCTCGTATTTCGCTCGCGTCGTTGGCCGTAATTTTCGTCAGAGGGGATATTTACCGGCATGCTCGTTAATAATAAGTCCCGAGCGGTTTAGTGGTTCGAGAAAGATCAACTGGTCAGAGCCAACAACCTGCGTTCGATCGACGATGAGGGAGGGGAAAAAAATGAGGAAGGGGGGGGGAGAGAAACGCGGAGTAGAGGGATGAAAGCGAATTAGCGGAGATAATGCGAAAGTTAAAAGGCTTCCTTCTCTCGTTCTCGACAGAAATCGAGGAACCGCTCGCGGGAGTTCGACCTTTCGATCGATACGTTACTAGAGAATGGAACTTGGGAGACATTTAGCCCCGACAGCTTGTCTGGAGATCCTATCTTCAGGGTAAGGACACCGCTGGCACGTTAAGAAAAAGTTAAAAAGTTAAAACAACAACGACTAAACACGCCGTCTCGTGGCACGGGAGAGAATATAAATAATTTCTGCGTATAAAAAAAAAAAAAAAAAAAAAAAAAAAAACGTGGAATTGGTCTCGGTCTAGTTTACGCGAGCTCTTGTGCATTGATTTATGATCCGCTTTTATGTATATATATATATATATATCATACATATATTACATGTATGCATATCGATTATAACTGTTCGTTCCAAGTATGATACCGCATTTTCATGCAACCCCGCTCTATGCCCGTTTTTATTTATTTTATCTTTTTTCTTTTTTTATATAAATAGGAGACGCCATGCATTCCGTCTACTTACTTGATCGATCGTCTTTTGTCCTTTCTGCCCGATGCAACCCTTCTTTTTGTACACACGCGACTCCGAGCGAAACTTGAAACACAGAACCGAAAGATATTGAAGTGGTTTGTGTACGGGGGCGGGGAATATGTGGGAAGGGGGTAGAGGAAATGGCGAGAGGCAGGAGGTTTTCAATGAACGCGAATGTTCACTGCTGCTGCTGCTGCTGCTGCTGCTACTTTACACGCTGAACCCCGGCTAATTGAGGCTCATTCGTAGCTGTCCGGGGATTTGGGTCGAGAGTGGAATTTATCTCCCCGAGTTATTAAGTATCAAGTGCCTGCTTGCTTCTTAATTGCATTCGGAGTTCAATGCTCCCTTTTTCTCGTAGGGGCTGAAAGAATTCGATATACCATCGGTATTTCTAATGCGTTCGATGGGAAACCCGAGGACTTAATTATCGTGCTCGAGTGCCTTTTAGCCGGACGGTTGTTCCAGGTGTAAAACTTCGGCCCGTGTTTCTTTCACGAGTAAATTGCTTGTCTCGATATACGTTTTTATCGCGATGTTAATTACGCGACACTTCAAATAGCTTGAAGCGGTTCACGGTAATTCAAAACGACCGGAGTGTTTGCCGCAGAGAGGCAACTTACCTCTGTCAATTCGAATTGTAAGTTGCTCGGAGACGGTGTTTGGCCGTGTTACCATTTGTGAATATCCAATGAATCGATTCGCTCAGAGTCGCGTCACGCGTGATCTCTTGCTGTCTTTCTCCACGATCCCTGTATGTGTATGCGTCCATCTTGAACTCTCTTGGCCACGTCTTGCCCGTTTTGCTCGTTTTGTATATTATACATAAACGGTATGTAAATGTGTCATGTTGTCGAATGTTTGCATCTGTCTTGTACGGGACTGTGCGCCTGATCGTTTTTTTTTTTTTCCCCTCGTTTCTTTCCTCTTCAGCGTAATTAATAAATTAATCGAGACAGGCCGCTAAATGCGAAAGCATGGCGCGGAAATGGAAAAGAATGGAATGAAAGGGTATGCCCGTGGCAGACCAGTTCTCTTTCCCACGTATTGAACGGCGTTATCTCCGTTCCGAAGAATGAAAATTGCTTTGGGTCATTCCAGTTATATTAATTACCGGGCGACTATACAGAATAGCTCGTAGCTTGAGTTTCTTTGAATTTCATCGTTTCCTAACCTGTTAATTAAGAGGTTTAGATTCGGTTACGCAAGTTTCTGATCAAAGCGACACTCAAGTTGGCAGATTGATACGTTCACTGTCCAGGCCTTCAGCGTTTTACAATTTGCAATAAATAAACATCATTCTGTAAGTCGCGTTACTTCGTAAAATTTGTTAGATAAAATTCATTCAATACTGAACGAAAAATATGTAGAATAAAAACAAGAATCATCATTCTTCGTGGTATTTCGACGTTTAGATATAATTCTTGAAAAAGAAGAACTTGAAGATGTCATCGGAACGCGTTATCGTTTCACCTCGCAAAAAAAAA
>NW_025110005.1:88290-124605 GCF_011392965.1 Frieseomelitta varia | reverse complement strand
AAAAAAAAAAAAAAAAAAAAAAAAGAAATTCGTCCCAAATTCTCAAACAAATAACGCTTTCAGCTTGCTCTGTACAATGGGGAGAGAAAAAGAAGCCATTCTGCTTAGCGAATGACGTAAAAAATTTCTTTAATGAAATCGAACGTCAAACGTGGGCCGCTGTCAAAGGGCGATCCGCGGCGGATCAGCGCGGAAAAATCGTGGGTCAGAGAACCGGCAGCCGATAATGAGTTCTGGCACACGGGGGAAATATGTTCGTTCGCGGAGGAAAGGCATAAAGACCGGCGACGATACACTTTCCCGCGCGATTCCGCGTGCATCAGCTCGAAACATCGTGTTCGACATACCGCGGCCGCCTGTGTTTTAATACGCTTTAATGCAGATCGATATTTGGCAGACCGCGGGGGAGGGCGGCGGAGGTTTCCGACGTCTCGTCTCTTCCGCCCCCTCCCCCTACCCTCTTTCTTTCTTTCTTTCTTTCTTTCTTTCTTTTTTCTCCTTTCTGTCTCTCTCACTCTCTCTTCTCTTTTTATTCATTTCGCGTACCGCATGATGTCGACTGTGCGAATGCTACGCTTCGAGGTCACGAGTGCAATGTTTCACGATGGATCCACCCAGGAAGCGAGACTGAGTGAAAGAAAAAAACAAGAGAATAAGAGTATAAGAGAGAGAGAGAGAGAAAGAGAAAGAGAGTGAGAAAGGAGAGTGAATTGAAAAATTTTAGAGCGTGGACGAAATGTTTTAGAAAGAATGAGAGTCGTTTCCTTATTCTTTAATTTCTTTCTCTGTTTCTCGTACTAGTACTTCCTACATAGATTTTATTCGTCGGCAAATGTAGACGCGTTTCGCTTTTTTATGTTCTTTTTTTTTTCTCTTTCCGAACATTTACACTCGAAATTTGCACCCTGTGTGTGTGTCTGTGTGTGTGTGTGTCTGTCGCGAGAACGAAAACGCGTAACTCTACACGCACCCACACACACGCAGGGTATAACGAGGTTTCCTCGGATAATTTGCGGTTTCGCAGTTCCGCGATAGCATTTGTCAATTAGCAGCTTGATACTTGCGAATCGTCTCGGGATTCCTCTTCTCTTTCTTTCACATACAGCCGATACTAATGTTCTATCTTTTTGTGTCGTATACAGCTATATTAGCATAGAGAATGAGAAAACGAAGGAACGTGCGTTTGAGAAGGTTGGTATTCATTTGCCCTTTGTGTTCCTGTACGATAGGTACTCGCGAACGATAAAGACATCGGCGACAATGGAAAGATCCAGTACAGCATCAAGGGTGGCCGCGGCAAGGGCAAGTTTAAAATCCACCCTAACACGGGGATGGTGTACTCTCAGCGTGGTTTCGAGGCTGGACAGGAATACGAGATGATGGTAAGTGAAAACGATCGAGAAAATCGCTCGTGATTTTCCACAAATCACGCCACGTTGTTTCTGCCAAGTGTAATTCGATTTGCCGTTCCCAAAACTCGAGTGCAATCAGAACGCTGTTCCAAAGGGACCGTATGGCTCGCGTAGAATCGCTAAACAACCAGCTGCTCCAAGAATTACACGGGAACGTTGACTCTGTGAATGTATAACGCGTTCCGCCACAAAGGATCCCGCGTATATTGCGAACCGAGCATCCTAGAAATTCAACACGGACACGTTTCAGAAGTCATAATTCATGGTCGATCGAGAAAGCGGCGTTTCCCTTAATACAATTTAAGTTGCAGCTTCACTTCACCTCCTGTACGCCTCTCTGTTTGCCAGATAAGGGCCGCCGACAACGGAGAACCGCAGCGCAGCCATCAAACACGGGTGTCCGTGCAAGTTGTCGAGGTACCGAAGGAATCCGAGAATCCGCCGGTCTTCAAGACCAACAATCAAAGTGTCGAGGTTACGGAAAGCGACGAGGTGGGCTTCCTCGTAGCTTTGGTCCAGGCCACGGACAAGGACGGCGACTCCCTGTGGTATGATATTATCGGTGAGTCTTTGCTACTTGCACTTTCACGTTATCCTTGGGAAATATTAGGGTTAAAGGGTGGTTCTGCCACTTTTTGAAAAAAAAAACGTACAATTGTTGCCTTTTTCTCCAAATTTTTGTTATTTCGAGCAAATTTCGATAACGCTCGCGACAGTTCGAAGTTATTTATTTTCATTTTCGATAAATGATATTTACATTGCAATTGGTCGGTTTCACACACATACTCGGATTAGACTATGGGTGAAACTAACCTTGAAAAATAAAAAGATGTATAATTTATAAAAGATATAACGAATGAGAAAATTAATTGATATATCTTTCTTTTTCAATTTTCCATATAGATTGTACTAAAAAGCCAATGGTTGCAGTTTGCATATTTAATATAGTCATACACTTCTCGAAATAGTTTCTTCCGCACTTTTCAAGCAATTAACACCCTAATAACCTAACACGTAATAATGTTATCGTATATATTTATTTAACACGGTCGAGCTGTTTCGAATCAATGTGATCACGAAAATGATTGATATAAAATAAAAATGAACACATGCATACTATCGAGATTATATTGCAGTTACGTATCCGCCAATATTGAAATGGTGTAAATAAACTTACTTGTTTTTGCAACACGGACAAAAAAAGTCTTCAGATTTGTTAAAATTTTGAAACGTAATTTACGCTTTCGTACATTTTCGTGATAATTATCGATGCGAGATCTACAACGAAATGATTCGTTTTGTTTTATTTCAACGAGACACGGAACACCCCAGTCTTGTATCAATTTTAAAATAAAATATTAGCGTTCAAGCCGATCTCAACTAAGTCTTATTGACGTTGAATTTTGAACGTTGCATCCATTAACGCTAATAGAGTTAAAGTTCGTTGATCACGATATCTTGTTGTTGATTGGCGAAATACCGGGTGTTTTCGTTGAGATATATTCAAGTGGCGGGAGTAACTGGGGCTTGTATAACGTTCTCAAAGTTTGAAGGATCGAAGTTGGAAAGTTTCGCAGCTGGGTCTCGCAAGTAACAGTTGAACTTCGTGCCGCCAAATAGCCGGACCAGTTCGAGACGAATTTATGTCACGATTATCAAAATCGTGAGTTATTTAGAAAGATCTCCGCTGAGAATTCAATCTACCTTTTCCTTTTGTTACATCCTATCATGATAATCAGAATGTTTTATAACGTTTCTTCGTCTAAACAACGAAAGCGAAAAACGACGAACGCGAGGACCAACTAGTGCCGTCTGCTTGCAGACGGTGACAAACGAGACGAGTTTTTCATCGGCCGTGACAACGGGAACGTGCTGTTGGCGAAGAGGCTCGATTGGGAGACGCAGAACTTTTACAACCTGACGATCCGCGTCACGGACAGCGTGCTAACGGCCGTGACGCAACTATTGGTCACGGTGATCGACATCAACGACCACCGGCCGGAATTCACCGAGAGCATTTATCACGTGGACATCTCGGAGAACGTTGAGAAAGGCGAGAAGATCCTGCAGCTGCACGCGACCGACGAGGACGAGGACAAGAAGGTGTTCTACAGCCTTCACGCCGCACAGAATCAGGCTTCCTTGGAGATATTCCACGTGGACTCGGTGACGGGGGCGGTTACACTGAACGAGGTACTCGATCGTGAGACCATCGAGGAACACGTGCTCACCGTGATGGTGAAAGACCAAGGAACGCCCGCGAAACGAAATTACGCGAGAGTGATAGTGACGGTGCACGATCACAACGACCACGCGCCGGAATTCATCAGCGAGATCATCCAGGGAAAGGTGTACGAAACGTCTCCGATTGGCGCCGCGGTGGTGCAGGTCTACGCTATAGACAGGGACAGAGGAGAGAACGCGAAAATAACGTACTCGATCACGTCTGGGAACGTGGGTAACATGTTCGTGATAGATCCGGATCTGGGTGTGATTCGCGTGGCTCGAGAATTGGATCTCAGCGTCTCCTCGGAGTACATACTGCTGGTGAAGGCGACGGATCACGGTTCCCCGGCTTTGTCCAACACCGTGCCTGTACACGTGATGGTCACCATGGCCGACAACGCTCCGCCCAGGTTCATTCAAAAGGAATTGTCCGCCGAGATCTACGAGAACCAGCAGCTAGGTACGTACGTGAAACACGTGGAAGCCAGGAGCACGTCCTCGTTGCAGTTCGAGATCGTGCAGGGTAACAAGGACGACACGTTCTTCATGAACCCCAGTACGGGCATCATAGTGATCAAGAACGAGCTGGATTACGAGAAGACCAAGTTTTACAATCTGACGGTTGCGGCGACCAACATGGCCAGCGCGAAGGCGCGCTGCAACGTGATCGTTCACGTTCTGGATCGAAACGACAACGCGCCGAGGTTCCTGCAAGCAACCTACAGCGGAGAGATAAGCGAAGGTGCTAGCATAGGCTCGTTGGTACTGACCAACAGCAGCACCCCGTTGGTCATAAAGGCGGAGGACGCCGACTCCGAATTGAACGCCCTTTTGAACTACGACATCGTCGAGGATTTGCCTCGGAAATACTTCCACATAGACTCGAGCACAGGTGCCATCAGAACGGTGATGGTTCTCGATCACGAGAGCATTCCGAAGTTTACCTTTCACGTGAAGGTTTCCGATCTCGGGAAACCGAAACTGTCTTCCGAGACCACTGCCAAGGTCATGATCGTAGTGACCGATGTCAACGACTGTCCGCCCAAGTTCCTCGAAAACGACTACAACGCCACTCTACTGCTGCCCACGTATAAGAACGTCGCGGTGATCCGAGTGAGCGCCGCAGATCCGGACAGTTCCGAGGGAATTCCGCTCAGGTACGTGTTAAAGTTATTAAAATCTACGCGCTTTTTTTTTTTTTTAATTAACCCCCTGCGCTGGCAACTTTTTGGTTCGCGGACCATAACGAGCGACCGAACCGTATACAATTCGTCGCTTTCTTTTCCCCTTGAACTCGTCGGTGCGATATCACTGAATAAAGATTATTAAGAAGTAATGAACTCATCATTCGTTTCATTTAAATATGCTTAAAACTGAGGGAATGTTGCAATTTGGGACAAAAAAAATTCTCAACGTGCCACGCAAGAGGTTAAGAGATTAAGTCATATATTTATGTGAATGCCGCTGTGACTTTGTTAACATTTATTTACCATCACAGTTGTTGCGATTTACGATCGTTTTCGATGCTCAGAGAGAAAATCACCACGTTCGCCGATGCATACCGTTCTTCTCAACGTTTCGTTTCTTTCTGTTCCGGCTCAGGTACGACATCATCGACGGGAACAAAGCGCACACGTTCGACATAGACCCTCAGACTGGCGTGATCACGGTTTATAACCCGGAACGTATGAAGAGAAGCTATCTGCTGAGGGTCCGTGTCTCCGATGGAAAGTACTCGAATGTCTGCCAGGTGAACGTGATGGTGGAGAAGTCGGAGAACTCCGGGCTGATGTTCCAGAAGGACGTCTACGAGGGAACGATCCCGGAGAACTCGACGAGGATCACGACGGTCGCCGTTGTGAACGTTTTGGGCAGCGCGCTCAACGAGCATATTGTCTTCAGCATACTGAACCCCACCGACATGTTCGTAATTGGGCCGACATCCGGCGCGATCCGCACCACCGGGATTAGATTCGATCGGGAGGTTTGCGAGCATTACGAACTGATAGTGGAAGCGAAGAGTCACACGCCGAGCAAAGAGAAGCCAAGGGTGGCGCACGTGATTGTGAACGTCACCATATTGGACATCAACGACAACTGTCCAATGTTTGTTAACTTGCCCTATTACGCCGTCGTGTCCGTGGATGCGCAGAAAGGCGACGTTATCACCAAGGCAAGTAGATTGCAATTGTTCTCGGCTGCACAATCTAGAACGCTGGATGTTGCGTATAGGATAGAGGCAGGAAAATTGCTCGATTAGCTTAATAGAATCTTACTCGCTTCTGGTTTCTGCAATCCCTTTCGTAACATAGTTTGTATTATCGTTGTATTAAGGAGGGCAGGACAGTTTGACGGGGCTAAATTAGGAATACTTTGGAGAGCTAGTCAAACAAAAGTACATATTTGATATTGACACGAGCTTTCGTGGTTTATTTTCATTATGAAATATAAAAATTTATTTAACTTTTTAACGACATCCTTTTACATAACTTTTTTTCACATTGCCTTTCGGTATGCATGATTCCAGCTAAATAAAAAGGCAAAAAAAAGTTCAAAAGTAAACAATATTCTCTAAGGATTGACGATCCAACATTTTCATTTCTGTGAAAATTATGAAAACAGCAGCTATTTGTTTTCGATGTATCGAATTTATGCCAAAAGTTTCTACGTTCTTTTGTTTATATTTTTCAAAATTAAAAACTGTTCGATCGTCAATCCATAGTAAATGTTACACTAAAGATAAGCATCAAGTTTCACAGTAATCGGTTGGTTAGATTCCGAGATATCTTGCACTCCGTTTCTAAAAACCTAGTTTCGAGAAAAATGCGTTTAAAGTTTCAGAACGTCATTTTTCATATGTATCTTTTACTTACTTCTTTTACTTATATATCGCGGCTCACAGTTCGTACAATTCACGACTAAATTGAATCCAAGTCCCCTAATATTCGATTCACCAAAAGCAATATTTGAATCATACACTTTATAATACTGCTTAAAGCTGTAAACAATGATACAAAATTCAGCTATTCTGTATTCCATGGCGGATTTATTATTATAGAATAAGTCGTTTTAAAGGCTAGGACCTTTTCAATCTTATTTCTAAGACTTCAAACTACTATTTAAAACAAGAAAGAAAAAAAAAAACAGCTTTTTGAAAATATCAAACTGTCCTGACCCCTTGATGTTTACTTGAAAAGCTTCGATTTGAAAGTTATTCCAACGTTTTAAAATTGTTGTTAAATCGCGACGTACGTGTGCAAGTCACCGATTGGCTTTGCAGGTACACGCGGTGGACATGGACAGCGGCGACAACGGAGAAGTCAGGTACGAATTGAAAAAAGGTCACGGGGAACTGTTCAAGGTGTGCCGGAAAACGGGCGAGATATCCCTGAAGCAGAACCTGGAGGGTCACAATCGCGAGTATCAGCTAACTATCGCCGCGTATGACGGAGGTAAACTGGCTATTCGCAGGATCTACATTTTAATCGGCGTTTAAACAACTTTCGACGAGGCTTGAAACTTTATTCCAGGCATAACACCGTGCTCGATCGAGGTGCCAGTGAACGTGAAGGTGATAGATCGGTCGATGCCAGTGTTTGACAAGCAATTTTATACGGACAGCGTGTTGGAAAGTATCGAGATACATTCGCCCCTAGCTTTGTCTATTCAAGCTGAGTCACCGTTGAATCGCAAGCTCATATACAGTATAACGAAAGGCAACGATTTCGAGGAATTCGCTCTGGATTTCAACACAGGTGAGCGAGCGTTCGTCGGTCGCACGGACGAAACAGTTTTTTCAAAAAAACCCGTTGGATGAACGATGAAGCGAAGATTGAATTAAACGCGTAGCGCTCCGGCACGGAACGATGAAGTTGCAACTCGGACAATGTAGCTTTCAACAACACATACACACACACGATAAGATTCAAAAAAACTGCCACGTTTTCGGTCCCGTCGATTTTTCTCTTTCACGTGGTATATATTTTTATTTCTTGCGTCATCGTTCCATGCGAGACACGATACGGTCGAACGGTAGTAGTGTATATGTGTATGTATACATGTATTTTTTTTCTTTTTTCGTTCCGTACTTTTCTCTCTCTCTCTCTTTCTCTCTCTCTCTCTCTCTCTGTCTCTCTCTCTCTCTCTCTCTCTTGTTACTTTTTTTTCTTCTTTTTTTTTTTTTTGTCTTCGGAACGACGAAAATTTTTCCAATGGCATCTCACGACACAGCGGCGAACGTGTGTTACATTCGAAATTGTAAACGCGCGCGCGAGCGGAGAACGTTGCGTCCTAAATCCAGTCCCGTACAAAACGTCTCCCGAGGATTCTCATTCCAACTCGGCTGTGGGGCTCATAACTTTCGACCTATTCATTACCGAAAATATTCGCTTCGTGCACAGCGAGACGAGTCTCGAATTTCCCGTCGACATGTTTGCCACGTGATAATCGAACGCGACGGATGATGAGACACAACTTTTCGAAACGTGTATTATTTCATCCGTTTGTCAATGTTACGACAGAGTGTACACGAGGTGTGACAAGCAAATTTATGCACTTACAAATATACAGTAACGGTAATGAAGGGGTTAAATATAAATGATTATCTCGATAATCCCGTACGCAAACAACCGCGCTTTCTATTTTAACGAATGACGCGTTGGTTTCGCTGTACATGGTATTCGGTGACTAAATTCTAATCAAGTTACGGTGTAGTGGTGAGACAGTAGTAAATTGGGGCTGTTGGAATGTATCGCAACACGTAACACAAGCTGCAGTTATAATCGTTACTATTAATTTACTCGTATATAATTAATCGCAGACAATTATATATTACTTTGTGTCGATTCTGTTCGACGTTGAGATATAGTATTTACGTTCGTCATTACTTTTTTTACTCGTAGTAATTATTTCTCTCTCTCTCTCTCTCTCTTTCTCTCTGTCTCTCTTTTTTAAATTAATTCTCCTCTCTGTACCCGTCTCTCTCCTATAATATATTCTCTACGAATGCTTATTTGATTAAACTAGACATTAAAGTATTGTTGTTATCTCCCTGTTTCGCAGCCCCCGACAGTAACAATGGTCCTTGTGAGTATAAAGAAATACCAGTTCTATCGGTCTGCTCTCTCTTGCACTATACCACACGCTGCCGCACTGCTCTCTCTCTTTCTCTCTCTCTATCTCATCTTTCTACGATTTTCATGCACGACTTGAACAGTAACAATGAGTTTCCTTCGGCCGCCGCCAGTTTTTCGCGTCGATCTACCAACGATAAATCTCCACACCCTGTCGCTATCCCCTGAGTTAATACCAACCCCAACGACCGGTGCACCACGTCACGGAATAAGTTAGAATAACGGCGAACACCGATCGTGATATCACGCCGAGTATCGATCGTAATTCAAGCGGATGCTCCGACTCCGTTGATATCCAAAGTTTCAACATAGAGATTTAATCGTAAATAATATTCGCCCGTACATCTCTATACATTTCGCCACCCATCAATCGACCAAACTTCAAACGACGACGATTTTCGGACACGCTTTGGTAGTAATTTTCAAGAATAACACTTTCAAATAGAATTCTCACTGTACTTTATCTCGCGCGATAAAAATGTCAAAGATGAACTCTCGGGGAAGTTTCGAAGAAACGGTTACGCTCCGGTGCGCGAGGAGGGAGGGGGAGGGGGAGGGGGTTAAGTGTCAAGAACTGGAAACGCCGGAAACTCGAACACGCCCGGAACCCGTATCATCGGGTGCCTGAGATTTCCGCTCGCCGCATACTGCTTTCTACAGATTGCACGTCTCTCGCACGTAATATCCGGCGTGGCTCGCGACCTCTAACCGCTTGCCGATCGATGCACGATGGTTTCAAAACTGAGAAAAGAAAAGAGAGTCGTTCGGTAACGATTTAAGGGGGGCAGGACAGTTTGACGGGTCTAAAAATTACGAATACCTTGGAGGACTGGTAGAAAAAAAGTACACATCTGATTGACATGAGTTTTTATGGTTTACTTTAACACACTATGAACCGTAAAAAGCAACATTAAAAAAGAAAAAAAGAGGGCTCTTGTTTAACTTTTTAACGACATCCTTTTACACAACTTTTTTTTTACATTGCCTATCGGTGTGCATGTAAACAATATTCTCTAGGGATTGACGATCCAACATTTTCATTTCTGTGAAAATTATGAAAACAGCAGCTATTTGTTTTCGATGTATCGAATTTATGTCAAAAGTTTCTACGTTCTTTTGTTTATATTTTTCGAAATTGTTAAAAATTAAAAATTGTTCGATCGTCAATCCATAGTAAATGTTACACTAAAGATACGCATCAAGTTTCACAGTAATCGGTTGGTTAGATTCCGAGATATCTTGCACACCGTTTCTAAAAACCTAGTTTCGAGAAATACGCGTTTAAAGTTTCAGATTGTCATTTTTCATATGTATCCTTTACTTAATTTTTTTTACTCATACATCGCGGCTCACAGTTCTTACAATTCACAACTAAATTGAATCCAAGTCCCCTAATATTCGATTCACCAAAAGTAACATTTGAATCGCACGATTTACACTTTATAATACTGCTTAAAGTTGTAAACAGTGATACAAATATTCAGTTATTCCGTATCCGTGGCGGATTTATTATTATACCGCAAAATAAGTCGTTTTAAAAACTAGGACCTTTCTATCTTATTTCTAAAACTTCAAACTACTATTTAAAACAAAACCAAAGAGAAATCGATTTTTTGAAAATTTCAAACTGTCCTGCCCTTTTAATGGCATGCTAATCCTCCTCTCTCCGTGTTGTGGATGCTTTTAACCGTGCACGTTTGCTCTCACCTTTACTCGTCGTTTTCAACACCACCGGTCCCATTATCTCATGGACAGAAGCAACGAAGTTGCGCGAAGGAACGGATTTGCAGTGTTGCTTTTGTGGTCACACCGAGGCCGCAATATTCGAGATGTATCTCGAAACCGCGTCTCAACGCATCCTTATCGTTGGCACACAATTATTTTTTCTTTCCTTCTTCTTTTCTCTCTGTCTTCCTTTCCCTTCGTTCTCATTTTATCCTCTCACCTCTCCTCTTGATTCTTACTGGCTTTCACCTCTGTTCTTCGCATGGCGTGCCTGCACCTTACCGTCGCGTGCGAAATCGGGAAAGATACCGTGCTTGTACCTTAAACGAGCTACAATGCGTGGAAACGGCGAGAAAGGGAACAAGTCAGCTCGTTTGTAACAGGTTGACTACGTGACACCGTTCGCTTGCTCGCTTACTTCTCGAGATCGATCTCGGAATACAGGATGGCCCGTAGCGAATCTTTGAGTAAAATTTCGTCGAGTGCTTTTCATAGAAAAAAAAGAAAAAAATTGGCTAAAGTGAAAAACTCACACTCGCGGAGGATTTATTTATTTTAACTTTGAAAAAAGTTAAGCTCGTTTCACGTACGATCGAATTGTCCGGCACCAAGTTTTTACATTTTTTTTTTCAATCAGTGAAGCCAATATACCGTCTCGTCGGGGAACTTGTAAAGATCTCGAGATAGTAGTCGCGCGACATTGTCCCAAGAGTCCAGAGTGATGACAGTTCAAGAGCTCGGTGAAGTTGCACGAAAGAAGACTCGATAGCGTCCGTGTGAATGGAGTCAACCTGTTAAGTTGCACAACGCGCGCCGTCATGTTCGAAGATACGGACATTCTGGTAGCATCGAATTCAGGCGAATTCACTCACCGGTATATCCGAGCGTCTTGTACAAACGTGTGTTCACCACGTGACTCGCATTCACCGGTAGCCTTCTTCCTCTTGGTGTCCGCGAAACCGAGCAAACTCCTTGAATTACCCGGTGTCATCGATAAGTAACGGAACTGCCACATTTCTCGACACCTCTGTACATTTGCATAAGTTCTGCATCAAGTGCAAGCACTGCATCGAGCTGCATCTCTTTCAAGAAACATCGCGTAAAGTACACACACGTAAGCACACACACACACACGAAAAAAAAAGGAAAGACTCCCGACAGTCCCGGCATGACGATCACGAAAAAGGAAAATGTTTCTCGGCTTTGTGGACGCTACGCTGCGCTGCATAGATCGCTTTTGGGTCTACAATCTTCTCTTCGATAAATCAGGTGTAATCTACGTGGTGGACGAGCTGGACTACGAGCAGAAGAAACAGTACGAGCTGACGGTTCGCGCGACGGACAGCGTATCAGGCGTCTACGCGGAGGTGCTCGTTAGCATTCTGGTGCTCGACGTGAACGATTGCCCGCCCGAATTCACTCAGGACTCGTACAACATCTCGGTGTCCGAGGCTGCGCCGTTCGGCACTTCCGTGTTGAGAGTCAGCTCCAGAGATAACGACACGGGTAAGCGGTTATTAAATTCAGGCATGCATATTAATGTTACTCGTGTTAATCGTGAATGGAACGACATAGAGAAGAACAACGTGGAGACGAGACTCGTCACTTTTCTCTACGTATTTGCACGTTGCGTGATGTTCGTGGATTTATCTTGTCAACACGCGAGTCCTTTCTTTCACCTTACCGGTGGATAGAAATTTCTTACGACGACTCGATGATTCGCTCTGGATAATAATAAATAATATAATAAATTAACAGGATTTTTAGATTAGAATAATTTCCTCGCCCCGCTGACATTTTACACAAGAAATTACACCGTGCGTGGAAAGTAGTGCGAAAGCTTGCAAAATACGTATCGAAAGTTCAATGACCTGGTTCAATTCGCAATTAATGTCGAGGGAGCGGTGATCCTTTCGTCTCTGTCTCTGTGCAACGCGTCTCATAAATAACGCGAGGCAGCCTTGCTGGAGCAAGATTAATATTATTGTAATTATTGTGAAGGATGCTCTTAGCGGGCACCGCGACTGAATTATCGCGATGAAATATACCCCAGGGTTGTTACATGATTGCGCGAGAATGGACCGAGGAAAGGATACGGGGCAAAGGATAAATAGAAGCTGACGTTTCTCGTCCGCGAAATTTTGTCCGGTGATTTATTCAGAAATTCGTTCACGGTGACTTGGAACCGGTGGCAGAAATTGAAGCGAAGCGAACTTCAATTTAACGAACTGAACGTTAAACTCGTCGAACGCCGGATCTGTTTCGTCATTTATTTATATTATAATGACTGTAGTTAATTAATTGGGGTTCTTGAAAATAATCTCTATAGGAAAATTTTTCTCTTCGGTGAGTGATACAGCTGTTGTAGGAAACGTTAATTAAAGATTTATCCTCGTGTAACAAATAATTTTCCGCTGATGCGTCGTCGGCATATTTCGATACTTGTTAAATTAAATTTTCATTAACTTACGCACACATTGATCCGTCTCGTATAAATAATAATTCTTAATTTCGAAAAATTAGAACGCTGGTGTTTGCCAGGGGCTTAATAAATCAATATGAGAACGAGAACACATACGTATCATACGTCGCATCGTTCCCTTGCGACGAAAGCGATACAAAGTGAAAACACGATTTTCCAATTATCACTATAAAAATGTTACAGAAAAGAAGACATTTCTTCGTCAATTATGAAAGTCTCATTAATTGGTCGATAAAAAGGAATTATGTTGCTCGTATGTGCATGTCGTATTGCTCCGAATATAAAGTAATATTCAATTTCGTTCAAAGCCAGATTTTCGCTTTCCATCCCAAGAGGAACATACTTTTCCCGAGTTGTGTCAGTTTCGTCGCAAGGGAGCGATACGTCTGCTACGCGTTACCTTACTACCTTGTGCCACCCATTCAATATCGTATACCACTTTTTCTCTGTTAACAGACATAAACCAGCAGGTACGCTACGCGATTCAGAACGACACGGAGAGCAGCACGGACCTGTTCCACATCGATCCGGAGGAGGGCGTGATCTTCCTGAAGAGATCTCTGGACCACGAGGCTCACGAGTCGCATCACTTCACGGTGATCGCGATCGATCGCGGGGTGCCGAGCCTTTCGAGCACGGCTCACGTTTGGGTGACAGTGATCGACATGAACGACAACCCGCCCAAGTTCGAGCAGCCATCGTACACCTGCTCGTTGTCGGAACACGCGGAACGAGGTCAGTTCGTGACGGTGGTGTCCGCCAGCGATCCAGACTACGTGGACGACAAGCTCACGTACACGATAGTCGGCGGTAACGAGCAACAAACGTACAACATCGACCAGTCCACCGGCATCATCTCGCTGATCAATATGCAGAACTTCGGCGAGAAGAAGCTCAGCATGCTGAACGTCTCCGTCACCGACAACGTGTACACGAGCTTCGCGCGAGTCAAGATCGAGATACTGCCCGCTAACAGGCACAATCCCAAGTTCCCGAATCCGGTGGTCGAGGTGACGGTGTTCGAGAATCAGCTGCCTGGCAGATTGGTCACGAGCGTGATAGCCACCGACGAGGATTTCGGCGAATACGGCGCGGTGATATACACGATCGCTTCGGACCTGATGAAAGAAATATTCGACATAAATAGGCTGACCGGCGAGATCGTAACTAGGAAGAAGCTGAACCGGGAGGAGCAGAAGCTGTACGAAATACCGGTGATGGCCACCGACGGGGGCGGCAGGTCGGGTTTCGTGATCGTCAGGGTGAGAGTCGGTGATGAGAACGACAATTCGCCCGTGTTCCTGCTCAGAGAGTATAAAGCCAGTATTCACGGGAATTTGACCGTTAACACGCCGTTCCTCAAGGTAAAGGCTGTGGACGCCGACGAGGATGACGCTGCGAGGATTGTTTATTCGATATACGAGCTGCAGACTTCGGAGGCGAAGGCGCTGTTCGGGATCAATCCTGACACCGGGGCGTTGTTCCTGCAGAAAAGTGCGATGCCGTGGGGTAAGTTGCAACGATTTCGCGCAGCAGGTAGTAGTAGATTTATGTACGAAGTGCCAATCTATGTTCTTAATTCGGACAAATATAATAAAGTATAATTAACGTGATTCGTAGTTGACACTAAAGCTAAAAAAAGTGATCAAAACGACCGGTTTATAATTTTCCAAGTACTTTTATCACATATAACTAGCAGTCAATAATTCCTAGTTGAATTACGAATATTATGACAAATTTCGCATGTGATCAATTGTGGATCGTTTTATTCGAGTTCTATGTCTAAAAATCTACTTTACAACAGTCTTAGATTAGATATCCTTAGTAAATGTACGTTCACTCTCTGTTCAATATTTCAGAAAACCAATTGTTCGAGCTGTTCATTCGCGCGGAAGACAAGGGTGGAGCGACGACTCATCACGCCGACGTTCCTCTCAACGTTTACATAATGGGGCCGCAAGATGTGCCGCCTCTCTTTGAACGAAAAGAGGACAAATTCTTCATATCCGAAGCGTCTCCCATTGGGACGCCGATAACGAGACTAAAAACCGTGACCAACACCACGGTCACCTACAGAATAGTTTCCGGTGACGAGGATTCCCCGCTCTTCACGATCGACGCTCATGGACAGATCACTTTAGTCAAACCCCTGGATCGCGAGCTCAAGGATAATCATTTGATCGGAGTCCTCGCTGAGACGGACTCCAGTCCTCCGTTGACAGCGCTGGCCGAAATATCGCTGCAGGTGTTGGACGAGAACGATCATGCCCCGAAATTCGAAAGCAATCCGTATGGTATCAGCTTGGCGGAGAATATAGAGGAAGGGACGTCGATCTTGAAAATTATCGCGCACGACGAAGATCTCGGCAGCAACGGCGAGGTTCGATACTCATTTGGCTCGGATATCGGCGAACTGGCGAACGTCTTCACCGTGGATACGTACACCGGCTGGATATCGACGCTGGTTCTGCTTGACAAGGAAAAACAGCCAGAGTACAAGTTTCAAGTACGTTCGATTAAAACATTTTCACAATACGAACGATCCGGGTTCCTGTTATTTTCAGTTGTAACGTGTCTTCTTCTTCTTTTTCTTCTTCTTTCTTTTTTTTTTCTTTCTTGCGAAATTAAAAAAAGACAAAACATTCGTCACGATGTTCAATGCGTTTAATTTAATTTTTGAAACCGTGCGCAGGTGGTCGCTACTGACAATGGGAATCCAAAGCACTTCGCGAGGACTTCCGTGCACGTGAAGCTGAAGGATTACAACGACAATCCCCCGGCGTTCGTGGACGATCGTTACGAGGCAGCGGTGAACGAAGACGCTCTGCCAGGGACGGTGGTGGTGAAATTGATCACCGTGGACAAAGATTCGGACGTAAACACGCCGATCGAGTTCTACATAACGTCCGGCGACTCGAGGTCTCAGTTTCAGATCAGATCGACCGGCGAGGTATACGTGGCGAAGTCTCTGGACCGGGAAACGATCGATCGTTACGAGTTGGAAATAGTCGGCACCGATGGCAAATACGTCTTCAAGACGCGTGTAACGGTGCAGGTGCTCGACGTGAACGACAATCCACCGTACTGCCTGAGGTATCGTTATCGAGAGATCCTTTCCGAGGGTTCGCATCCTGGAACGTACGTGCTCACTGTCCTGGCCACTGATTACGACGACGAGCCAAACGCCAAGCTGCGTTTCTATCTGACCGGCGACAATAACGACAAATTCTCGTTGGACAAAGAGACTGGTGTGCTGAAGACGATCGGCCAGCTGGACCGGGAGACTCAAGCCAAGTATTCGCTCACGGCCCACGTGCAGGACAGAGACAAACCGTCGTGGGAATGCTCATCTCAGCTAGAGATCCTAGTCTCAGATCTGAACGATAACGCACCGAAATTCACCATGCAAACGTACAGCGCCACGCTGCCGGAAGACGTGGAGGTTGGCACGTTGGTAACCAAGGTACACGCCACGGACGATGACATCGGCATTAATCGTAAGATCAGATACGAATTCATCGATTCTGCCGACGGCCATTTCCACGTCGCGGCGGACAGCGGCATCGTTACGCTCGGCAAGCCGCTCGACAGAGAAACGAAGGCCATGTACAACGTGACTATACAGGCGGTCGATCAGGGGACTCCTCAGTTGATGAGTATGACATCGTTGATCGTCAACGTGCAGGATATCAACGACAATCCGCCGGAGTTTGCGTCCAAGGTCTACTTCTCGAAGGTTCCTGAGATCTACGCGGTCGGCACGGAAGTGGCACGAGTGCTCGCTACGTCGAAGGACACCGGAGTCAACGCCGACGTTTATTACTCGATCGTCGGCGGAAACGAGCACAAGAAGTTTCAAATAGACGCGCGTACCGGCGTGATTACCATCGCGGAGCAATTGGACTTCGAACGCGCCAGGGATTATTTCCTGACCATCCAGGCCGTGGACGGAGGCATCCCACCTTTGAGCAATCACGCCACCGTGAATATTACCGTGATCGATAGCAACGATAACGCGCCGATATTCAGCGAGGTTTCGTACAGGGCATCTATACGCGAGGACGCGAAGATCGGAGAGAAAGTTACGCAGGTAAGCGAAGTTTTACGTATGTGTCTATACATGAACAACTGATTGAGTTGTTACGTAACGTTGTCTCGTAATCGGAACACGCATTGAATGAAAATGATTAATAGCGGGGGAAAAGTCTCGAATAGCTGAAACGTCTCGTTTCATCTACTCGCTAATTACGAGACGATTTCACGTTTATAATGAATGTATCAGGTATTCGCAAACGACTTGGACAGCGAGGAGAACGGGAACGTGTCTTATTACATCGAACGAGGTGACAGGCAGAAGCAATTCTCGATCGATCAGAAAACGGGGCAAATTACTGTCGCCGCGCCACTGGATCGCGAAGAAGTCAGTATAAATCATACGCGCCGTTCATTGCGTATCTTAATGCGGCTGTATGCCCATTTGCAATGCAATCTACAACGATATATTTCATGTTTCCAGATCGGTAATTACGTATTGGAGGTTCATGCCCGGGACAACGGCATACCTATACTTTCGAGCTTCGTGATGGTAAACATCGAGGTTCTAGATGCAAATGACAACCCGCCGCTGTTCTCCCTCTCGAATTATACCGCGGTGGTGCAAGAAGACAAGCCATTGGGCCACACCGTGTTACAATTCCTGGTCACAGACGCCGATATAGAGCCGAACGCCGCGCCGTACACCTTCGACTTCCGGTCTGGCAACGAGGGCGACGCTTTCAGACTGGAACAGGACGGCACGCTCCGAACCGCCACCAAGTTCAACAACAGGGTGAAAGATAAATACGTGTTGCATATACGCGTCTTCGACAACGGAAGTCCACCTCTCTATTCCGATGCGTGGGTCGTGATCAAAGTGATCGAGGAGTCTCAGTATCCGCCGCAGATCACGCCCCTGAAAGTCGTTATTATTTCCTACATGGACGAGTATCCCGGTGGAATCATTGGAAAAGTTCACGCAACCGATCAAGATCAATACGACACGCTTCTGTACGGTTTGGTCTCGTCCTCTCCGATCCCCAACGATCTCTTTCAGATCGAGAAACTCGACGGCACGTTGGTGGCACTTCCGCGTCTCGATGTCGGCGAATACAGGGTGAACGTTAGCGTCACCGACGGGAAATTCTACTCGTATTCTGTCGTCAAGGTGAACGTCGATCTGGTAACGGAGAAGATGTTGGAGAATTCCGTGATCGTGAGATTCAGGGAGGTCAGTCCGGAGGACTTTGTATTGAGGCATCGTGAGAGGTTCATTAAAACCGTGCGCAACGCGTTGAACCGCAGATCGGAGGATGTCGTTATTATCAGCGTCCAACCTTCTACCGACGAAGTGAATCTCATCAAATCACGCACCATTCGCCAAACCGTTCACAACGATCTCGACCTGCTGTTCGCCGTGAAGAAGAGCTCCTCGCCTTTGGGATCGTCGACCTTTTATACCTCCGAGAGCATCCGAGAGGCGTTGAACCAGCGTATCGAGGAGCTCGAGCAATCGACGAAATTAGTCGTGGAAGAAATCGTCAGATCTAAGTGCAACAAAGAATACTGCGTCTACGGGGATTGTCAGGATAGAATCATTCTCGATGTCAACCACATAACGCCTATAGCTACCGACGTGATCAGTTTCGTGTCGCCGCGGCACAAGCACAAGATGGAGTGCAGCTGCAAAGAAGGATACGCCGGGAATCATTGCGAGGTAGTTGTCAACGAGTGTGCCAGGGATCCTTGCCCGCCGTTCAAGGTCTGCATTCCCGACTCCTCGGTCCAAGGATACTCTTGCCAATGCCCCGAGGGTTTCGCCGGGCAAACCTGCGACATCGACATCTCCAAGTGTCACGACGAGTCTTGCTACATTCCACGGAATCCCATATCATTTAGCGGCAAGAGCTACGCCCGTTACAAGATCGACAAAGCTTTGATCAGGCAGACGATCGAGGATCGGCTCAGTTTATCATTGAGGATCAGAACGGTGCAATTAACTGGAAACCTGATGTACGCGGCCGGCAAGGTCGACTACAACATACTGGAAATCGTGAACGGGGTTGTTCAGTACAAGTTCGATCTGGGTAGCGGGGAGGGTTTGGTCCGCGTGAGCAGCGTCTACGTGAGCGACGGACAGTGGCACGAGATTCAACTAGAACGTGAGAGCAACAACGCCAAATTGATCGTGGATGGGAAGGGCGTGGCTCATGGATCAGCGCCCGGTATCAACGACATTCTCAACCTTCAGTCCGACGATCTTTACTTGGGCGCCGAGGTCAAGCAACATCCGTCGATTCTCGGCTTCGAGGATGTTCAACGTGGTTTCATAGGGTGCATGGACGACGTCAGGATAGCGAGAGTGTCGGTGCCGCTGCACATGAGCGGCGCCAGTAGCGTGGCTGTTCTGAAACGCTTCGCGAACGTGGAATTCAGCTGCGACGCCGCCACGGTTCTCGTGCCGCCGGGTATCTGCGGTTCGCAACCGTGCCAGAACGGCGGGACCTGCAAGGATTCCGGCGGCGAGGACTACGAGTGTCAATGTCACAGCAGATTCGCGGGGATCGCTTGCGAGATCGATACCGACCCTTGCGCCTCGTCGCCCTGTCTCTACGGTGGTCGTTGCAAAGTGACACCGGAAGGAGGCGACTACAGTTGCGAATGCGTCGGGCCGAGTCTGAGCGGGAAACGCTGCGAATTCGGAAGGTATTGCAGCCCGAACCCGTGTATTCACGGCGGGGTATGCGAGGAGGGCAACAACGGGCCGATATGCAAGTGCCAAGGATTCATGGGAGAACGTTGCGAGACGGACGTTAACGAGTGCGACGCCAATCCGTGCACAAACGGGGGAACCTGCGTGAACGAAATCGGGACGTACAGGTGCATCTGTCCCCCTAACATGACCGGATTAAATTGTGGCAACCCGGCATATTCCACGCCGATAATATCGAGCCACTTCAGAATCACGTGGGAGCATCTAATGTGGATTGGCGTCGCTGTAGCAGTGAACGTGTTCCTAATCGTCACATATCTCGCCTTCCGACGGATCAGGATGAAACGAACGAGGGCGCGGGCGAACAACATCAACAACGAGACGAGAAAGCAAATTGTTTTGAATTCGGCGCGGCCACACGAGCACGAGTTCAAACGTAGCTCGAAATTGAGCAATCTGGAAGTGATACAGGTATCGTATCCACGTTCGACGGATATACCTTTTTTGATTTGCCAGCACTTTACGAGAGTAACAAAACCGCATGCTTTTGATCATACTCGGATCGTACGCCAACATGGATAGATGATTTTTCTTTTTTTTTTTTTTTCCTTTTTATTCTAATTTTTGTCCTCTCTCTTTTTCAATGGCGTTCTTTTTCTTGATTTGCAATCATCAGCCAGTAATCCCTCTCCTGCGAGTGATGCGTGCATCGAGTTTAAGGTTTTTCGTGTGATTCTTTTTTTGCAGAGAGAACCCCCCCAATGCCCTCCTAGACCTGCTTCCTATACTCCCAGCTCGAACAACGAACCAGCCGCGTATGGTAACTCGGCAGCAGTGGCGCTAAATAATCTAGACACGCTGCGCAGTTATGGCAGTGCCGGCGACGAGCTAGAGAATTTCCCGCCAGATTATTTGAGAAACCTAAACCGCAGCACACCCGTGCCCCCTCCGTCCTTAACCCTCGCTAACCCAGTCGGCGGAAACGCTGCAGGCAGTGATACGGATAGCCTTCATAAGCCAACCTGGCAAGAGCAGATGCAACTAGCTTCCTTCATCACGGACACCACAAAGATCAAAAACGGTGAGTAGTATGCGTCGCTGATTCCCCCGATGGTTCATCGTAGCTTCTTACTTTTGTTTTCGCTTGCGGCATGCATCGTGGGTGGAATACATAGCTTGATCCGATTGACTCGATTTCTCTTCTACTCGTCCTTCTCTTTCTCTCTCTTTCTCTCACTTTCTCTCTAACTATGCTCCTATATAGTTAGTCTTCTTACTTCTCCCTGTTCGTTCTCTTGTCATTTAACAAGTCGTTTCGTTACAAACGTTCTCACTTTCTTCCTTCATGTGCAAGTCTCACAGTCTTACGATCTTGCTTCTCGTTCTCTGTTTCTCCCTCTGTTCGTTTCCCCACTTCTCGATACGAATGTCTGGAAATGTATGCTGACTTTGGGCGTGTAGCGTGAATCGAATTAACATTGGTGTATCGTATTGTGTGCGCTAACAGACCTGAAACGAGCGAGCCCAGTGGTACCAGAGCTGACCACTGGAGGACTTCTACTAAATTCTTCTTCTCGACGCGTGCCTCATGGAGGTGGGACCTCCGTTGCCTCCATGACGTCCATCGAGGATGATCCTCGTATAGTCGGTGGTAAGTCGAGATGGCAATGCCTGCGTGAGAACAACACCGAAATACCCAAGGATACACATTTCGACATTTTGGGTCGCTTCGCTTGTACTGCTACCCCCTCTCTATCGGCCAGACTCTATTTTTTTTTCTTTTATCCTTTATTTACCAGACAGATACTCCGCTTTTCTTTCTCTTCATTTCTCTCTCTCTCTCTCTCTCTCTCTCTCTCTCTCTCTCTCTCTCTCTTTCTCTCTCTTTTCTGTCCCTTTCTCACTCCGTATCGCGGCGCCGGATCGTCGCATGTAGTGTGTCGGAGTACAGTTGTCTGCAATGCTTTTAGGGTATCACTGGGATTGTTCAGACTGGGTCAGGCCAAGCCAAAACCCCTTGCCTAATATCACGGAGGTGCCTGGAAGCGAAGTACCAGACTCGTCCAGCTTCCACAGCAACGAGAGTAACGAATCAAACACTCATCAGTTACCGTCAGGTGAGTTATGCGACTGCATGCTTGGCGGCAGTACAATTGCTTTCACTCGCCGTTGAAACAGTCGGTTTACGTCCGTAGACGTATTTTCTGCGAGATAATTCTAGAAACAGCTGTCGAATCTTTCTTCTCCTTTGAATAATTTGTCATCTTGTACGTACAAGTAGCGGCAAAATCGGATGCATGCGATGGTATCACGGTAGACTTGGTGATTTGTCTTTTTAATCCTCGATCGACCACGGTGTTGTCACACTTGTAACATCCAGCGACGTTAAATTTCCGTTCATTTTCTTTTCTCGTCGGAAAAAGATTGCTGCTGAATATTTAATTGAATCGCCAGTTGGCGCGTTCGAAGCATAAACTAAGGAGTGGTGTCGGTTGCAGTGCACGGCTCTGTAGATCCAGCGAGGGACATCGAGACGTTGAACGAAGATCAAGAGTCGGAGTACGTCGGCGACTCGGAATGCGGGACTGAGTTTTCCGAGCAGTATCAGTGCGCGGAAACGCAGCGTCTGAATCCCCTGGACAGCGGCGGCGAGGGGGAGTACAAGTATAAAGGCTCCGAGAGCTATCTCCGTCATCCGAACTCGTATCTGCCGCATTACAACATCCACACGGACACGGAGAACGAAACGAACCCGTTGAATGGACGTCTTAGTACTTTAGAATCCGACGAGGAGGAAGACGACGTAGTGCCTTATGGTTTCCCAAGCACCCGACGCAACCGATGCCACAAGGGGGACGAGGTCGACGACATCGGTTCGGTGATCACCACGCTCGAGGAGAGAAACTCACTGTTGGGCGGTGCGACCAGCAACAGCGACTTGTCCACCAACTTGTGCGAGATCGACGATTCCGAGTACGAGATCGCCGATCAGAAGAGCAACGGCCGCCTGTGGTTGTCGGGGAACGGTATCACGCAGACCTCGGTGTGACAAACAGTGGTGCCACCACGACTTGAGAACAGACTGTACGTGATCGTGTTTTTCTGTGCTTCTTGAATAAAAGACAGTGCGAATGTTATGTGAATATATACAATGATGAATTATTGTACATACGATTATTGTATCGACGCAGACGGTAGGGAGAAAACGGTAAAAGAGTGTGTACAGAGGCAGCTATGAATATAAGAAAATTGATGAACACGAGCCGAATTGAAAAGAACGGTATGGAAGTAATCGCATACTGAGCAACGGTGCGCCCGTCGTTCGCGCATCGTACCTCGAATCTCCTATGTAGGTAGAGCTTAGGTACTCCAACGTACTTAATCCCGCGATCCTCGAAACGATTCCATTGAGCCGCAGGCGTGAAAATGAACGTACATGTATCTGGGAGCAATTCTTCTTTTCGTACGACTTTCGTTGTACGTTCTCACGGTAATTAATAAAAATAGGGCCATTTGACGAATTTGATGAGTTTTTTTAACATCGCACGTTATTCTGTCGACGACGAATTCATTTGATAGACGATTTTACGATATACATATATTATATACGGACCATTAACAGTTTCGTTTTACGGCAAAACATCTTTTTGATTCTACCAAAGGGGATGAGGTTTTAGTAAGAAAAAAAAAAAAATATATAATATATATATGTATATGTATACGTATACGATACGTGAGAAGAATATATGTATACATATATATCGTGACAACTATACGCAACTATTACGAGTAAGAAGTTATCTTGATTAAGGATAAAATTTGTTACTTGAAAAAAAGTAAATTTAATCACGACCGCGTTGTCAGACCAATGACTAATTATTTAATGACCTATCGTTTAAACTTAAATGTTATCCGCAACTATAATTCCACTGCAAAAAAAAAAAAAAGTACATAGGTACATTTATGTATTTTTACTATTTGCTAACCGACTTTATTTTGGTTACGTACGAAGTAAACAGAAGGACTACTTAATAATATAGATATAAGTACAGCATAGTCTAGCGAGTAAATGAATTGACTCTAGTGAAAGAAAAGAAACAATGCTCTGCTTCTAGGGCGAATATATGTGCATGTCTGCTGGCGTTTACTGCAGCGAAAGCACAATAGTTAAAAAAGATATGAAATATTTTTACTGTGATGATAATAATGTTTATACAATGATCAAATACTATGACTTGTATGATAATGATTGTAATATTAACTATCCAACGTTTTTTAAAAGGAAAGAAATTAAGAAATCGCGGAAGGTAATATTCAATTTCCGTGCGTACGTAATGCTAAGTCAACGTTCTGTTCGTTTAACTTCATCCGTTTTATTTCCACTCTCCTTTTCTCTTTTTTTTTTTTTTTCTACTTGAAACGTTTTCCTTCCATTAGTCACCATCAGTTCGACAGGCATAACTGCATATATGGTGCTACTACTTACATCACGCTTTAACATTTTTATCTACTCGATAAGACTGCTCAGCAAGCATGTGGAGATCGTGCCGCAATTCATTCGACGCGCTCTTATCATGAATTACTCATAGTTCTCACGCTATTATTTTTTTCATCATGAAAATCTGTCCAAATAACGATAATGAAACATTTTTTAAACTGCCAACTTAACGAACAATGTTTTCGTACGAGCGAAGGCATTTCCCTTGATTGATTTGTGTAGTTAATCGTGACACACAAAGGGTCAAGAAAACTGTTATTTCTGTGCCTAAATGTCTTTTAAATACCGTGTACTTCCACGCAACATACGTTCTCTTTCCGTTGGACGAATATTTTAGGGGCAGCTTGATTGGGAGAGGTGTACACGTTCTTTTTATACATGTAGAATTCTACTGGCAAATTCGTTGTTTATGTTCCTGTTCTGTAAAGAATACTAGCCATCTTATTCTACATTTAGTGGGATAAACGAGTAAAACCACGTTAATTATAATGCGAAACAGGGTGACTTTCTTTTTTTTCTCTTCTTTTTTTTTTTTTTTTGTTTGACCAAAAGGAAAAGAAAATTGTCTTCTTTGTAAGTTTGAAATAGCTGTGCCTCTCCTCTCTGAAATTTCAATGCAATTACTTACACGGATACAATTGAACATAGACAATTTATTCTATATTAGAATGAAATGAGAATATTGTACAGTTTTAACTTAACAAATTGTATCGGAATCAACATCCAACGCGCAATGAAAATTTCAGTTTGCGTCGAAGCACAGCAAACTTCTTAATTGTTAAGATTAGTTTTATATTTTACGGATTAACAATGACGACATATTGGTTAAAGACTGTGTAAAGCGATGCGGATGAAACGATCATCCATTTATAAATATTGTACCAATCGGTTTGCAATCACGTGGACGTTACGAGATATTTCGTTGTAAAGCTGTAAAAGAAGAGGAAGCGCAATATTTTATAGAATTTCTGATCAATGAGCGACATTAAGTTTTGAACGAAATACGATTTCGTAAAGTAAGATTTAACAATTTCGTATAATTAACAGTTTACGCATTCGGAACTGATCGAAACGAGTACATTTCATTTCTATGCGTTCACTTGTTTTATTTTTCTAAACTACTTCTTACTGATTTTTGTATTTGATTATACCTTACAAACTAATAAATAGTTCCACTTATTTCTTACTTTATTGTAACTTGCCATAATTGTATGACGATGAAGAATGTAGGAAATTAAACATGAAAAAGATGTGGGTACAACTTTCAAATTCACCGCAACTTAGCCCTGCTAATAGGATACATATCGATATCATGAAATCCTTCAAACAATGAGAAACTTGACTTGTTATAATTAGAAGGCTATAATTAATTTGTACAAGATCAACCTATTGTAATAAAGAATACAATCTTGCCTACGATTTGTGTTATTACATTAATTTTTAATAATCATTACTATCATCCATGTTTCAAATACTTCCTTTCCCGAATTGCCTGACTTTATTAACCGAGATGAGTGAAACAATAAACACATCGGTTAGTAATTACAACAATCATTTCTACAAAAATGAAAAACATAAATGATAACAATTACATTTTTATCAAAATAAATTTTAATCAAGTAATTGTACAATTATCAACTAGTTATTTTATTTAAAGTGCTTGTATAATTAATTTATATACAACGTGCAATTTATTGAAAAATAATTTTGCAAATCAGTGACTTCACTGATGTTTCTCTAAAGCTGTAGTCAGTAATTCATTCAATGATTCTAATAATATACGTGGATTTTCAATTAAACCAGCTTCTACCATACTGTTAGTGAATAACTGGAACAAAATAAAAGAAACTTTAGAACAATAATTTAGAATATAAAATATGAAAATTTCAAAAATAGAAGATCCTGGCACAATACCTGTTTTATAAGAAGATCTGCCAATTTTGTATCGGTTTTCATTAACTGACAAAGCTTTTTAATAAGGGAATGTTTAGGATTTATCTCCAAGCATGGCCGAAGCAGAGTGTATAACATATCATCTCCCATTTGACGAGTTTGTATGCGGGCAAAATGTCTTGCACTTGCCATTTCTTGGACTGTGATAACACACGGATGTGACTCGAGTCGAGTCGTTGTTTTAATATCGTGTGCTTTTCCGGATAAAGTTTTCTTCATGTATGTTATAAGATCATTAATTTCAGTTTGATTAATAATACCTAAGTAAAAAAGAAATATTATAGCAGAATATTTATATAAATTCAAGAACCACTGTGACACAGCACATACCAGGACTATCAGATTTTGAATCTGATTCACGTAATTCTTCTTCGATAGAAGTCAGCTTATGAGAATTAAATTGTCTTAAGTGCAAGAAAATCACATCATCATGTGCTTCATAACAAAATAGTACTTCGATATTCCTTTTCTTTAAAGATTCGTAATATGGCGATTGTTCAGCTAATTTTCGACTAAAATTAAAAAATAAATGCAAGTATAGTCTCAATTACATATACTAGCAGAAATAATTAACTTACTTTGGCGCTAACAAATAGTAAATCTTGTTTTGATCAGAAGGCATTCGTGCGCAATAATCTGTTAGAGTTACCAATTCTTCTGGTGGTTTTGCAGATGACTCAAATCGTAAAAGTTTAGCTATACTTTCCTATGAAAATAAAAAAAATATTAAATTATTACGGAAAAATAGTATTAGTAAAATGAAAAAAAAATATATACATTACCTTCTCTCTCTGATCATCAGTGCTCACAATACCTTCTTTTAAGAAAATACTATAATCTTTATAAAATTTGTCATACTCCTCAGTTTGTTTCTGAGCTTTTTCATTCAAAAATTTTAAAACTCGCGCAGTTACAACATTGCGCAATTTCCTACAGTTAAAATAAATAAAGATTTATATAAATGTTACATATTTCATTTTACCTATTTTTGCCTTACCCGATTAAGGTACTATTCTGTAACAATTCACGACTTAAATTAAGAGGAATATCTTCCGAATCAACTACTCCTTTGATGAAACGCATCCACTTTGGCAAAATAGTGTCCACTTTGCTTTTAATTAAAACTTTACGACTATATAACGAGACTCCGCTTACTTCACCTTTCGTAAAATCATATAACGGTGGTTTTTGTTCTGGGAAATATAGTAACGCTCTTATATTAAGTGGAACATCAGTTGAATAATGTAATGTAAATCGCGGAGAATCGAAACAGTTTCCAATGAACATATAAAACTCTTTATGTTGCGCTGGCGTAATATCTTTAGGATCGAGCATCCACAATGCCTGAAAAGATATATGTAACAATATGATTTAATGTAAAATACCACAGAAAAATGCAAGCACTTCTACCATACCTGCATAGTATTAACTTTTTTGCCATTAACATAAATAGGACTATTGATAAAGTTGCTGTACTTAGTGATGAGACCTTCGAAATATTAATACATTAATTAATAATTGAAAAATAAATAATCTCATAGAAATTAAATTACATACGATTCACCGTGTCTTCATCGCTATATTCCCGACATTCGAGATTCAGATGTATAACAATTTTTGTTCCTGGTTGAACTCCTTCAGCTTTTGAGATTTTGAATGCATTTGAACTGAGTAAAACATATTTTATAACATGATATAAACTTATTTTCCCATATTATATAAAATTAAGGACATTTGTATACTGTTTTTTTTTTACCCATCAGAAACCCAGCAAAGTCCTTCAGCATCTGGTGCATACGACTTTGTAAATACTTCTACTTTATCAGCAACCATAAAAGCACTATAGAAACCAACACCAAATTGTCCAATAATTTGGGATGTATCACCGACATCTTGTTTCTCCTTTAATTTTTCCAAAAACGCCTGTATTAAAGAAAAAGATATATCATGTAATAAAAAATTAATAGTATACAGTCAAGTCACTTTAATTTATACTATCAATTTATACCTACTCTAGAACCAGATCTAGCTATAGTTCCTAAATTTGATATTAATTCTTCTCGAGTCATACCAATTCCTGTATCCTGGATTATAAGTACCCTATTTTGTTTATCAGTACCAATATGAATTTCTAAACTTCTATCACCAATAATTTCTGCAGCTTTAGAATCACTTAAGCGCATATATCTCAATTTTTCAAGTGCATCGCTTGCATTGGAAATTAGTTCTCGTAGAAACACCTTCAAATCACATAAAAGAAAGAAATTTGTTTCTAAAAATTAAAAAATATTTAAATAATTTCATATAAGATAAGAATGATGTTACCTCTTTATTTGAATATAACGACTTTGCAACAATTTGTAAAAGCATCTGTGTTTCTGATTGAAATTCATGTTTAACTCCTTCCTCTGCCAAAATTAAAAACATGTTACATAAAACTTTGAAGATGTTTTTATAAAGAAAAATGTGTTGCAAATACCTGTAGGTTTTTCTATATCTTGTATAATATTATGAGTTTCTGTGGTTTTTGTTGCTGCCTGAGAGGAATAACTTTGTACCAAACTGCCTGTTATAGCTATATATATATATATATTCAAAAGCCAATTAGTGAACTAATTTAAATAAATCATTAAAAATAAATTGAGTATCAAATATTTTGTTGATAATGTACAATTACATAAATATTCATTGCATTTGTTTTATATGATCAAAGAAAACATGCAGATAACCTCAAAATCTATTTAACTGAAAAAATAAAATAGAAATAAAAATAATATGACGTACGACTATACAAACCTGAAAACTGTTGATATTGTTTTTCCAAAATTCGTCTTTCAAAATGTTGACTTAACGGTCTTGAAAGACTTTTTCCAAATTTAATCGCGAGTTGCAATCTGTGAATAGTAGCCATGTTTTCGAAATAACCAGAAACTTCCCACTCTTTTGATTCGCGTTTACACGTGATTCATTGATAATATAAAATAGTTGTGTCTCATACTAAATCTTTATAACATTTAAGCAAAATTTCACTTTTCATATTCAAACTATTCAGCAATAGAAATTTTAATTTCTTCATAGCAGTATTACACTTTATGATCCGTGAAGGTTAAAAGAAATTCTGTAGAAATATCTCCGATTGTTTTTGATAACATTTAAACATTTAAAGGAACAAAGTGATCAAAGTAAATTAAACACAGGTTATGGCATATAAATTTGTTTATTATTATTATCTGTATAATATATTTGAAACAATATCATTCTACAACATTGCATAAAAATATACAAAGACATGACAAAATGTCTTGACTCTCGTTTGATAAAACATGTTTATGAATAATTTGATCAGCGTTGCACCGCTATCAGATTTAACTAAATTTATTCATTTAATAGGTCACTTTCGAATTACATTACATTAAACCGCTATTCATTCATTTTTTTCTTTTTCTCTTTTTTAGTGTCCTTGCTCAAACGATTCGTCAATGAACCTGGGATAAAATAAAATAATCTTTTAAATTTTATCCAGAATTCTCGTTCGCCGTATATATATGTATATGAGAAAACTGAATAAAAATCGGAATTTTCAATTTTTAAATGAGCATGGTTCTTATCCATCTGATAAACACTTATAAAATAACTCGACAGAAACTAAATAGCGATACGAACGATTATTTCTTCTGTTCATATTTTTTTCTTATACAATGGAGTGTATGGCCGCAAAAAAAAAGAAAAAAAGAAAGGAACGTTCATTCTCTGATCACGCATTCATTTAATACGCCCTTAAAGTCAAAAAAAGTCGGTGATCCGAAATATATAAATCGAAACAAGAAAAAAAGATTTCAAAAAATTGCGCATTTACTAATTTTTGAAATGCGCGCGCCGCATGAGAAGTGTAACGGAACTTACGAGAATCGGAAACGAAGCGCAGTTGTAGACAAAGAATTCGCTTCGAGTGCGTCATAAACATGTTTAGAGAGTACATAGGCCAGAAATAAAAATAGAAGGAAGGAACGAAAAAATAGATGAAAAAAAAAAAAGAAACGAAAAACAGTAAAAATAGACAAAGAAGAAAAGACGAGAGATGAAGAAATAAAATTGATGTCTTGAATGTATGAAGGAAAACGATGGTCCTTTTCCCGTTGTGGCCTTTGACGAAAATTGAAATCGGCTCAGATTTAGCAACACTCTCATCCGAACGCAATTATTATCTTTCTTTTGAGATCATTGGCCAAAGGATAACAGTGATAATTATAATATTAATAATGACAATAGTAATAAGTAATAATAATAATTAATAATAATAATAATATAATGACAATAATAATAGTTACTTAGAAATAATAATAATAATAATAATAACTATCCGTAAGCTATCCTTTACCAAGGGAGATATTACCCATTAGCTTATGTACATAATCTGTGTATATGATTTCTCATTTCTCTTCCTCCGTCTTTCGTGTTAAATTACGAATTATTACAATAATTCACTATCGAATTCGCTTCGATCAGCAACATAAATAATTATAACGCAACACTGTTTTCTTTCTTTCATCTCTTTTTTATCTGTTTTGTTCGTTTATTTACAGGCATTATTTCCCTCGCGTCTCACATCCAACCAACGCGTGTCCACTCACTCTCTATCTCTATCGCTATCTCTTTCTTTTTACCTCCTTTGTTCTTCCCTCCCCTCCCCCCCCCATTCCCCCCGATTTGTTTCACTACTGTTATTGCTACCTCATCTCGTCTCTCTCGCGGTAACCCGATCTGCTTTCACATATTCGCGAACGGAAAGAAACGGCGAGGCGTAAGTTTCACGGCACGGATCATCGTAAACTATTATCGGCGAACTCTCGCGGAAAATTCCATTTCATTCCGAGTCCCTAGGATGATCGCCTGCTGCGCCTTCTTTTTTTTTTTTTTTTTTTTTTTTTTTTTTTCGTTTTTTTGACTAAACCCCCGCCCTCAATACGTACGCGTATCTAGTTTCATCGTTACAGCATTAACAATATATATATCACAATCTCGTTGAGAACAATAGCATGAAGAGAGTATTGATTCTGCGTCGATGGATCTGTAGCGAAGACGCTAGCACGTTCATCCCGTTTCGCGTATGTTTCTTCTTTTCCCTTCTCTATCATATTATTTATCCTTAATTTATCTGTGTAATCGAAGATCAATCTTAATCAACATCGATGTTATTCGCTCCTATCGATCCGACGTCCGTCCGTAAGACGCGGACATCTCAGTAACTAATTTCTCAAATTGTCTGAATCGCTAATTATGTATTCTCGTTTCGTTTTTTTATTTTCTCAAGATTGTCGCTGTGCACGCCCGTTACGTACCCGTCACGGACCGTATCCTATGACCTGCTCGAAGCGATTTCTCGCCAAGAAGGGAGAGAAACGGCTTTCATTTGCATTCTCGATCCCCTCTCGCGCGCAATTCGGTCGAAGAAGAAAACGTCAAGACTCTGTGGCGCGACGGTGTTCGCCGATTATCCGTCAGCCGCAAAAATTACAGTCACGTGCTTCGCTCGCTTTCTCTTTGTCTCTATCTACCTCCCACCAACCGCATTCTGACTTACTACACGCTATTTACAATATACGACGAAGGAAAAAAGAAAACGATACGTTGCTATGCTTCTGTCGCCGTGATTCTATGTCGTCGTCGTCGTCGTCGTCGTCGACGTTGCCGCCTTTGTTGGTCGAATTATTTTATCGCAATTTATCGAAACCTCCTCCTGTGCATTAGAAATACTGATCCCACAAATGTTGTTCCGAATTGTATTCACTATACTTGAGATGTAATCGATTGATGTTTCATGGTCGCTCGGAAAAATTGTCGAGAAAAAGCTATATATATGTATATATACATGTATATATGTATAATTATTATATCTTCAAACTCGTTGAGTCACGCTCTGCTTTTTCTCGGTTCCTCCTCTCGCTGAATCTACTCTGTCATTCCAAAGAACAATCTCTTCGAACTGAAAATTCGCCGTAGCTCGACAACCCTGAAACTGAGAGAGTTTTAATTCATAGATTTGGCGTTCATAGATTCTTGCATTTAAACTCGAATACACATGGTTTCTAATACAGAAAAAGTAGGAACATATAAAATTTGATCGCTCGTTAAAACAAAATTAAATTGAAAGGAAATTTTCGAGGATACATCGTCGAAGATATCGTCCTTGGAAGAAACGAAATTCCTATGAAATGAACTGTTTGAAAAAAAAGAGGCTTCGATCCGATATTATCGACGACCTCGACGACTGTTTCTCGTATTCTTGTAAAGAGAGGATCAGTAGAAAAAATCATCTAGTCGACGCTCTACACGCAAGGCAAGCGAGTACAAAATAAACTGGGTACAAGAACCATGAGTTGGTTTTATATAACTGTGAAATATATATATACCGTCCAATTTCTCGCATTTTTTTTCTTCTTCTTTTCTTTTTTTTTCTTTTTTTCTTGTTCTCACGCACAGAAGTGCGTGTTTGCAAAATGTTTTTTTTCTCTCAAGAACAAAAATTTAGAAAAGATCTCGACACTGATCTCGCTGACCTTTAACGACGAACAATGATCGTTTCAGATCTATTGCTGTTGCGTGTCAAAATATTCATTGTTACGTTGCAAATTAAAAAAAAAAACCACATCTTCCCGCGTATTTCGAGAGAAGTAATTCAGAAGATATTCCCCGAAGTTGTTTCGATTGATTGTACTCGGGCTCGTGAGATTCTCGCACGATTTGAACGTGAATTGTAATTACTAGAGTTAGACTGTGCAACTTCCAAACGAGAATTTGTTTCAATCCAGAATAATTCCTGTCTTTTTTCTATCGCAAAGGTCAGTTAATTAGTTGATAGTTTCACCACAGATTTTTCATGAGCCATTCGGTGTTGTGTATATAACGGAGCGTTGCGTGCTCTGTCGATGTCGACCAGTGGATCGTCGTTGCACTTACATCTTCTATCAATGAAATTTCCAAATCATTGAAATCAAACATTTCACTAATTATCTTTGACGATACTCATTTCTTACTTTCACCGTTCAGACAGTTGTAACCTACTGGAGATGAAAGTAAAGGCAAGATTAGGTACAGTACTCCTCTAACGACATCATTTCCTTAAATTGTCCGTTACGTACGGCATGTAACGAACTGAACTTTGGTAAAAAAAGAAAAAAAAAAAAAACGATTGGCCCACACGAATTTGCATAAAAAGGAAAAGTCGGATTATAAATCAATCCTTTGGTTACCTTGGGTACGTTTATACACGATTGTAGATCTAGGATCGACGACTTTCTTTGAATGTCATTTAGATCCGAAATAGATAACACTTAATACAAAAGTTTGGA
Organism: Frieseomelitta varia; assembly: GCF_011392965.1. Lineage (NCBI taxonomy): Eukaryota > Metazoa > Arthropoda > Insecta > Hymenoptera > Apidae > Frieseomelitta > Frieseomelitta varia. The sequence goes on along the minus strand of NW_025110005.1, from coordinate 91,080 downwards.
CAAACTTTTCGCAGATATATAAATCTGAATGAGACTTCGATTAAAGGTTCTCGACTTGACGGACTTTGAAATACTGAGCTTGAAAATCTACTTTCGAACACAAAACGGAAAGTCGATGTAGTTATATACGAAGAACAAACATACATAGGAATCATCAACCTCGCGTTAATAAGATACTGTAGATAGAAAGGAAACTGAAGGAAGATTCTATCATAACACGATGCAAAAGCAAATTGCAAATCTTCCACATCTACATGATCCTTAGCTCAGTTCTACGAACTGGAGTTACTGCCCACAGGAATCATAATCTGACGGCCACCGAAATTATTTCTCCATCACCGTAGAGAGACCATCCGCTCTATCCCAGGGAAAATTCTCTCGCAAAACTGTAAGAGTCCGTTTAAATTGGGCACGAGCTACCCTTATGTCACGATAGTAATTTCACGAGGAGCCAAGGCCAACGGATTGACATTTTCGGGTTGGCTTCCCTCCTCTTTCCTCCTCCCTCTCCTCTTGTAATCCTTATCCCTCATCGCTGCTCCTACACTCGCTCCTATTTTCAGTCTGGTCTCTCCCTAACCGTGATATTGATCCTCTCCCCTTTCCGCCCGCGCGCGTTCGTCGCGACTGTACGCGTTAGACTGCCGCCGTTCGGCCTAGTGTTGGGAACGTCGACGTGCTGATGAAAACGTCGCCTTTCGTAGAAACGCTGGATTCTCCGAGTTAATCGATTCACTTGCGAGAGAGTGGCAAAACGGTGTATCCTTTCGCGTTTTTCGGGGGGAGGGGGGGAGAATAACACGGTAATATTTGTTAATAGAAACGTTCGACGAGGAACGAGGATTAACAGGGAACGCGAGCAATCCGCTTAGCAACAACAGCCTCGAAGGAATCGATAATGAGCGAAGTTGTTCGTTCAGGATTATCGCGCGAACAGCCGTGGATACGATTCGCGTTGCGCCACCGGTCGCGTATCAGTCAGGAAAATTCGTTCTTCTCGCATCGTCTCTTTTTCCTCGCCGTGATCGATCGATGGACGACGGCTGTCGTGAATTTTTCAACGATCACCGCCGCAGAGACGCGTTTTCTAGCGTCTCTTATTCGCTCTCCGGCGAGGAAAATCGATAAAAAGGTGAGACACATTTCGAAAAACGATCAGAGAGGGAAAAACTGTGCAAGCGTGCAAACGATCCCCGAAACGTTCGATTCGCGTGTACGAGAGGCGTGTGAAACATTGGAAGTACGTACATAGCAGTACCGCGAAGCGTATGGAAGATGCGAGATGATTTCGATCGCGGACAAATCGATGAGGATCTAATTGGTCCGGACTTTTTCTCTCTCTCCCCCTCCCTCTACCTCTCTTTCTCTCTTTGTACACTTTCCGGCTGTTGTTCTATGTAGGAACTGTGTTTCGATTATTGTTCCTAGTGTAAATAACCGACATCGAAACGCGCTGAACAGTCGGATGTGTTGCGGGTTTAACGCGAATCGACAATTAGCAAAGTTACGAAACCCGGCAAACAGCACATCGTTTTCATCGACGTTTATGTCGCGTCCTGAACGCGATTGTTTATCATTGGGAGCGAAATTTCATCGAGTCACACGATCGACTTCTCCCGTTTTCAATCTTTGGTTTCTATCTCTCTCTCTCTCTCTCTCTCTTTTTTTTAACCGTTGGAAAGTGGAAAATCGATTCGTGAAGTATTCGTGCTCGTCGTGAGAGATGAGACGATATTACATCATATTCAGAAACGAAGTAAAGAAACGATTATAGGAACTCAACGCTTTTTATTAATAACAGTTCGAAATTCAACATGAACTTTATTCTATGCGAAATGCCCGTGTATCATATAAAGTTATAAATATTATAAATAATTAGATATATATGTTTGTCCGGCACGAGACTCCTCGATGAAGTGACATACGCGGGAGCCTTTTCCTTCTTTTCTTTCTCTCATCGTTCTCTTCGGTTGAACGTCGCCTAACAAACATCGACTGTCGACAGTGCAAGAGAAAACAGCTCGATCGTCGTTAATTTTTCTTCATTGATCTCACTTTAATCTTTAGATTCGTTTTCCTCTTATTTTCACGTTCCCTCTCCCCCCGCCCTTCAAAAAAAACCGCGAAATTGAATGGCATACTCACGAGGACCGAAAACACATTTTACATTTTTACATTTTTACGCGTCGCGCGAAGATTTCCGTGGAAAATGATAAGACATTAAGGTGTTAGTTCGGTATTCGATCGTGAAATAAGTCGAGGCACTGATGTTTCACTTTCTCCATTGTTCTCTCTTCTTGTTTGCCGTGTGTATAAAAAGGAAATACGATCCACCGCGACAATCGACAGCACTGCACGCCTCTTTGCTCTCTTTTTGGTTGGTCCCTAATGCTCTCTTTCTCTCTCTCATTCTCTCCCTCTCTCTCCCTACGACAAACCGTCCCCTTTCCGTTTCTCGTGTCTTGATCTATCTTAATCTCTCAATTTCGTTCATACATTCTTATTCACTTTCGCTCGCTCATTCATTCTTTCTCTTTCTCTCTCTCTCTCTCTCTCTCTCTCTCTCTCTCTCCTCCTATCCCATGAAAAAACGTATGTATATTCATTACTTCAATGAAGAATCGTGGAAAAAAAGCAAAGAGAACAGAACAACCACGAGTGGCGACTTTGCTACTCCCATCACCGTGCTTGATTCTCTCGATTTACATCATACGTTCTCGTTAAATCAACGTGACACAATCAGAGCATCTGTCTCCTTCGTTCCTCCATTTGTTTTTCTTTTTTTTTTTT
>NW_025110005.1:78614-83614 GCF_011392965.1 Frieseomelitta varia | reverse complement strand
GGCGAGGGAAGGGTAGTTAGGTGCGCTAGCGAGATTGCGATATCGCGCTTCGTCTCAGCTAGACGAGACGTTGAACGAAGAACAAGAACAAGAAGAACAAGAAGAAGAAGAAGAAGTGGAAGAAGAAGAAGAAAAAGAAGGTTTCGGTACGGGACCGCGAGAGGGGACGCGCAAAGACGCGACGCGACGAGACGAGACGAGACGAGACGCCGAGATTTGCATTCGAAACGTGCAATTTCCAACGTTTTCGCCCCTTTTTTTCGACGTTCCGAATTTCTCGGACGCCGATAGGTAGCTTCTCGATTCTATCATCGGTCCCCGTTCTGCTCTACTGCCGTGTGCGCGCAACACACCCTGCATTTACTACCGGCTAGACGCAAAAAATGTCGACGTCGACTCTCTCGTCGGAGGGATAAAAACGCGGTGTTTCGCCGCGGCCGCGTTGCGATTTTCGACGTAGGCGCTGATCACGGGGCTAGGTAATATCAGTGCCTCGAGGCAACCACCATCCTCTCATTCGGTGCAGGCCCCTGTGTATAAGCGTTATGCCGATCATGCTACCGGGTACCGAATCACCGAATATCGAAATTATCCACCTAACCTTCTTCTCTTTTCCTTCTCGCTCGTCGCGCTCTCTTTCCCTCTCTTTACTCGACCCTCACCCCTTCGCCCCCTTTCGTTTCTTTCTTCGCTTACCTCTTCTCCACTAAAGACCCCGAGACTCGATCGATATAATCATCGGTCTCTCACCTGCGGGCCACGAATCGATACGCGGCTGCCGGCCTAGCCGCGGAAAAACGCCAACCACGAACGCGATCCTCCGCGAAGAATCGCGCCAGTCTTTCGCGCCCACCTTCGGAAATTGGCCGAGTTTCTCCTGACCTTTCGCGAGTTTGCCCGGACCGATTTCGCGATCTTCTCGGGCTCGATCGCCGGCCGAAGGAGGATGAATTTCGCAAGCCCGACGGCGACAAACGACAAAACACTTGGCATGCCGCGGCGATCGCAGATTTCAATGGATACCATTCCGTGGTAGGAATTGTAGGTCAGTCGAGGAGTATTGTTGCCGGTAACGAGACAATTGCGACAGTGGGCATTACACGGTGTGACGCAGGGACCGTGGACCCCGTGGTTTCTCTTCTTCTCCATCGTTCGTAACGACGTAACGTCGTTTCATTAAATCCCCAGGCCGCCGGCCGACTGGCCGACCACTTTGTCGACCACACACACACACACACGCACGCACGCACACACACACGCACACACACACAAAGTCAACCATTAAAATTGCAAATTAACTTTTCGCCCTTTCTACGCCGGTGACCGGGCGCGCGCCGCGAATCGCGAATCGGCGGCCCGCGCGCCTTTCACCGAACGCTGCGCGAAAATTTGCCGACGATACCCTTTAGAAATATCGCCCGGCACCCGGTGAATATTACACGACCCGTACACGGTTTTTTCCACCGGTGGAAAAAAACCCGTGGCGATTCAACGCGCGTTTAAACGCTCCCTCCCCCTCCGCGGAATTAATCGGTCCGGCGGACGTTCTTTTCACTAAATGGTAAATGGTTCGAATGGAAGGAACGTTCCGTGCGTCGCTCGTCAAAAAGAAAAAAAAAAAGAAAAGAGAAAACGAGGAAAAGAAAAGAGGAGCGGCGCCTGTATTCCGCAGAGGAGGAATTTGGAAGCCGTAAGAGAGAAGAAGGGAGCAGGCAGCGCGAGAGGCTCGCAGGCTCCGCAGGAGGAGGCTCGTCGATTCTCCATCGGCGATGGATACACGATCGTTCGTCTTCTGGTCGGGAGGAGAAGAAAAAAGAAAAAAGGAAAAAAAAAAAAAAGAAAAGAAACGAAACGAAAAAGACGGCGAGATGCACGAGATAATGATACGGTATTTCTAGCATTCCGATAATTTCTCGCGATAAATCACGTCTAAACGGTGCCGCGAGATGGCATAAACACACGTTCCGATCGGAGGGGGGCCTCGGGTAGACGTTCGCCGAGTCCGAACGCCCGAAGATTAATGATATTTTATAAATTCGAGCGCTGCTTTGGTCGCGCCTCCCGACTGACCCTCACCCCATCCCCTCTGTACGCGTTTCTTCCACGGAATTGCAACTCGCTCGCTCTCAGCGATTCTTCCATCGTCGTCCTCGTCCTTGTCCTCGTCGTCGTCGTCGTCGTCGTCGTCGTCGTCGTCGTCGTTGTCGTTGTCGTCGTCGTCGTCGCTACCCTTTTCGCTACGAGTTAACGCAATTTCGATCCACCGAGGCCCTTTGAGAACTCCTCGGTGCACGGCAAAGCAAAGACATCGAGTACCGACGTCAAAAGTCCCGCATTAAATTACATCGTATTTCCATGGCGAATAGACGACCAGGGACGACGCTCGGCCCCCTCCCGCATATGCATACTCGCCCTCCTTTGTCCGACGCGCGCTGCGCCAAAACCGCGTAACGGGTGTCCCTTTTGCCCTGACGGAACTACTTGCCGAAAACTACCCCTCTCTGCTAACCCACTCTACCTCGTCTGTGCGAGAGTCCAGTTCGAGGCAGGCAAGCGACGCAAGTTTCGCGCGACGATTGCGTACGCAACGAAACCAGAGTCGATTCGATCGATCGATCGATCGGTTCGACGATTCGACACGAACGAGAAGACAGGGAAACAAGAAGAGAAGGGAAGAGAGAATGAAAGACGTTGGAATTCGCGCGCACCCTGTATAGAGTACCTATAAACGCGGAGTGTGTCGTGGTCAGAGAAACAGAAAGAGAGAGAGAGAGAGAGAGAGAGAGAGAGAGAGAGAGAGAGAGAGAGAGAAAGAAGGTTGCTCACGCACACCGTGGCATTTCCGTGGCCACGTGGTAGTTAAATCGAATTCTCTCTCCGCTGTCCCGTCCGGCGGAGACACAAAGCAAAGGTTACGCCCGAGCGGATGTAATTCGCCCTGGGCGACCATCTAGCAAATTGTGGTATCTAAGTGCCCCGGCTGGAAACGGGCCGCCGCTTCATCGCTCGCCTCTTCCCGTCCGAGAATTTCGAATTTTCGAAAGTCATTTTGCGTTCGCTTCGGGGGCTCTCTCTCTCTCTCTCTCTTTCCACCTTCCGTGTGCTCGAGTTTCATGTGTGTGTATGTGTGTGTGTGTGTGTAGTGCTCATCGCTCAGCGCCAACAATCGAGGAAAAAAGGGTGTCGTTTTCTCGCGAGAAAGAGAAAACTCTCGACTTCGATCTCGTCGAGATTTCTAATCGCGGAGACAATTGTTGCACGACGGTGGAGCCTTCACGCGACGTTCCACCACCACCACCACCACCACCACCACCGGGGTGGTGCCGTCGAGTAATTTCAGCCTCGAAACGTTCCATTAAAGATTCAGCATGTAATTGCGTGGCGATCAGAGTGGCAGATCGTTCCCTCGGTCCGCATCCGTCTTGGGCTCTGTGCCGTTTGCTTCGTGCGCACTCTCTCTCTCTCTCTCTCTCTCTCTTTCCATGTTTCGCTCCGACAGACGTGCTCCACGCTGTGGACTACCCAGGGGATTATCATCGAACCAAATGACGCCGCGTAACCGTTGTACGTGAGGCAATCAGGCGACTGCGTGCCGGAAAATCCGTCTTAATGATGCCGCGGGCATCAGCCTCTGCCTGGATGCCCCGGCGGTGGTCCGGTCCGAACCGCGCCGCCTTCTTCTTCCCTTTCCTATTACCTCTCATCACCTTTCTAATCATCTGCATCTTGTAGTCCGACGTCCAACGTCAACCATCCGATTCCACGGAATGGAAGAAGCCGATTTCTCTGGCACTGCTCTGGTTTTTCACTCGGCTGCTCCCCATTTGCTCGTGGGATCGAACGAGCGGATCCATCGCGGGACGATTTCAACGCGAGGAAAAATCGCGGGGTAGAGAAGCGAGGTCGAGGCGTATTATCGCGGCGTTATTCAGAAGATCGGAATGCAGGTACAGTTATGGTTAGCAGTAACGCTAGCGCGGTGGTTGACAATATATGTATATATATATATATCTCTCTTTTCGCCACGACACATCGGCGTCCTTTCGACGATTCTTTCGCACACGCGATTCTCTCCTTTTGTTCAGCCGTGCAGCTGTGCGGGCTGCCCCCTCCCACCCACTCCTCGCGACGCGAGCGCGTGTCTTTAAACAGCCATGCATTCTGGTAATCTACATTCTCTCAAAGTATGTGCTTTCGAAAATGTCTATGTACAAGGATTCGTAAAATTAGCAAAGTTATAGATGTTCAAAGGAATTGCATGTAATTTTATTCGCGAGTAAAACCACAAATTATTTTATTTTATTTTATTTTTATTATTACTTTATTATTATTTTATATTATTTTTCCTACGCGTTTATAATTTTCTACATTAATAAAATTTAACATAATATTTTATATTTATTTTACTTCGTACTTTTTAATATAATATTTGATAATATTTTCTATAACTGCATGCAATTCGTTGCATTTTATTCGCGAGTGAAACCACAAATTATTTTATTTTATTTTTATTTTTATTATTATTTTATTATTATTTTATATTATTTTTCCTACGCGTTTAAAATTTTCTACATTAATAAAATTTAATATAATATTTTATATTTATTTCATTTTGTACTTTTTAATATAATATTTAATAATATTTTCTATAACTGCATGCAATTCGTTGCATTTTATTCGCGAGTGAAACCACAAATTATTTTATTTTATTTTTATTTTTATTATTATTTTATTATTATTTTATATTATTTTTCCTACGCGTTTATAATTCTCTACATTAATAAAATTTAACATAATATTTTATATTTATTTTACTTCGTACTTTTTAATATAATATTTAATAATATTTTCTATAACTGTATGCAATTCGTTGCATTTTATTCGCGAGTGAAACCACAAATTATTTTATTTTATTTTTATTTTTATTATTATTTTATTATTATTTTATATTATTTTTCCTACGTGTTTATAATTTTCTACATTAATAAAATTTAATATAA
>NW_025110005.1:0-78510 GCF_011392965.1 Frieseomelitta varia | reverse complement strand
GCTTAAAAAAATCAATTTCTTTTTTCCACATTCTCTCAAAGTATGTGCTTTCGAAAATGTCTATATACAAGGATTTGTTTGAATTCGTAAAATTAGCAAAGTTACAGATGTTTAAAGGGAACGGTGTACTGCTCGTAACGTAAGTATGAATATTTTGTACAACGGGTAACAAAAGCTTTTTTATTTTATAATATTATTATTTATTTTTATATTGTTATTATTTTATAATATTATTATTTATTTTTATATTGTTATTATTTTATAATATCTTATTTTCTGTACTGCTCGATTGATTGAGTATGAATATTTTTGTACAACGGATAACAAGAACTTCAAACGTGTTTTTCCATAAAAATCCATATTTTTTAAATTGGTTGACGGGATATCTCACGTTTTAGTTGACTAGTTGACTTGAAATTTGGAGATCTTCACCGAATGTACCTTTATCGCATAAATCACGGATTCCAAATTTTTTTTTTTTTTTTTTTACCACCCAAACGACGAAAAGCACAAGGAAAATCGATATTTTAACTTCAAAATACTACCATTTTTTTAATTTTCGAAATTTCGCTGTTTCCGTGATTCATACGATGGCCATATTTATGCTAACTAAGATACACTTTGATTTTATTAGTTTCAAATAACCCCAGATGGACCGGAAGTCACGTCAGTCATTCGAACCCGTTTTCAAATACGTGCTTTACCCAAGGCTATATAATTTTTACAATTTTCCATTAATTTCGTTAAAAAAAAGAAAATTATAAATACTCTTCAAATATGAATAAATCCGCGTGCGAAAACTGCATACCAAAATGTATCGTGGTTCCCTTATGGGAAAAAAATCCCAAAGTAGTCGATTTTTTCAAGCCGGATTACCAAAATACCCCCTCAAACCTCGTCCTCTCCTCTCGTCTTGTCGGTTCGCCGCGGTGCGTGTACGCGATACTCGACGACGTGCCCCAAACCTACGTACAACTCGACGACAATCGATAACGTCGTCACGATCGCGAAGACACGCACGCTTCTGTCCCCTCTTATGTTAATTCGTTCTTTAATATTCCACGCGCACGCTTCTCCTCCTCCTCCTTCTCCTCCTCGTCGTCGTCGTCGTCGTCGTCGTCGCTTCTTTTCCCTTTTCTCGGTCGGCCTCTCTCTTCTCCTTTTTTCACTCTTTTCTCTTTCCTTTCTCCACGCGCTACGACGACGTGTACACGTTCAGACAAGCGCGACAGCTCACCGCTCGGTAATGTTTGCCATTACCGGGCGAAAATGAATCTTTGATCGGGAGAGCAAACTGGCAGCTCTCGGTTACCGGAGACGATGATCTCGAGGGTCGGCGATCTCTTTATTCCGACAGGTTGCGGGCAATCGCCGCGCTGACACTGACGCGTGTTTTCGCGCTTTCTTCCGCCAATTCGCGCGATACCGTCGAGTCGAGAGGTTCTCGTCACCGCGTCGTGGAAAACTCGACGTCGCAACTGCAGGTCACGTGGCAATAATTTTTTTAAACAACTTTACACTCGTAAGGAATTTGATAAAAATATTCCTTGGCAATGATACACAACGTGATATATATTTCATGCTTGTTTAATCACTGCTTTGTTAACTTTATAAACAAATCAGTCAAATTGTTCACTTCATAGTCTACTGAACTAATTTAACCAATCATACGTAAGTCAAACATCTAGTGTAAAGTGTAGAATTAAAATAAAATTAATTTATATATTTGAGTTATATGTCATTATAATATAAAATGTAAATCAGTTATATAATTATGACATTTAAATAAAATTGTAAAGATTCGTTTAATATATTTTTTTTTCAATAAAACTTTTAATTTTGAAATTATGAACGAAATCGAGTAGTAACATTGAACGTAGAAAAATATCTGGTGTAAAGTGTAATATTAAAATAAAATTAACTTATATATTTGAGTTATATGTCATTATAATATAAAATGTAAATCAGTTATATAGTTATGACATTTAAATAAAATTGTAAAGATTCGTTTAAAATATTTTTTTTTCAATAAAACTTTTAATTTTGAAATTATGAACGAAATCGAGTAGTAACATTGAACGTAGAAAAATATCTGGTGTAAAGTGTAATATTAAAATAAAATTAACTTATATATTTGAGTTAAATGTTATTATAATATAAAAAGTAAATCAATTGTTATACAATTATGATATTTAAATAAAATTGTAAAGGTACATTTAAAATATGTTTTTTACTAGAAATAAATTGTAATATAAGATAAAATGAAAGATGAAGATAAGATGAAAATTTACTTTGAAACTTAAATTATATGAAATTATCAAAATTATCAAAGTAATAATAAAGATGAGTAAATTAATGTTTATAAGTTTAATATTATTTACATTTATAATATATATCAATGAAATATTAATTATCCAAATTAATATTTATTATATTTGTATAATATTATATAATTACCCAGTTTCAAGTGAAGAATTGAGGCTGTGTTTGACAAAAAAAGGACACATAAGCAGAGATAAAACAGCGCGACGCAGTTAATTATTGAGACGATAATATCTTGAAAAGTCGGACGCGGATGGATGTGGATTTTTACATTACTATATGGAAGAAGATTTCCACTCGTTAGATTGTAGAACTTTGCAGGAGTTTGTCTCGAGGAGAGTGTGTAGGGGAAGCATTCCTACTGCATTCCAGAATGCAATAAAATAATTACGAGAATTACCTTACTGGAGCCAACGGCCGAAAACGACTCCTCGTTCGTTTAGTTGAAAAGAAAACAGGTGGTTGGAGAACGCGTGATGATTTTGAAAAATTCAACGCGCAAACTGTTCCAGATACATAATTCATCACGCTTCATCGCTGAACTTTTCGAAAGAGTTCACGAGGGGAAACAATTCTTCCCCAAAATTTGATTTTCCTGTGAATCCGGATGATTGTATAAAAACAGCGATTATCACACCATTTGGTATGTTTAAATATATATATATAAAAATTGAGTCTATGTATCATTGAAAACTGAACAGCATAACTATATATATGTATATATTAATATACTATTATTTATATAAAAATATACTATTATTATATATATAAAATTTTATTAATATACTATTATTTTATAGTACATATGTATAAAATAATATATATAATTTCAATTTGACACTATAATTAACGTGACAGATAATCTCGTATAGTAACATTATAATTTCAAGACCTAAAAACCTAACCTAACCTAAAAACCACGTGACAACATGCGTACATAGTACTCACGCACATGACCAAATAGGTGTCACGATTAGTTCGATGACTGTAGGTACTATGATGATAATTAATTTCAATCACAGTGCTACAAATTGAAATGATAACTCCATATTTAATTTTGATAATTTATATAAAAATATTACCGACGCAACGAAATTTATACTAATTAAAAATGAATATCAACGAACGGCAAATGACGAATGAATAATTTCTACGATGGCTACAATATATATACATAAACATTTCCATGGCGATGATTGATAATGATTGATGATGATTGGACTAACAATTTCTAAATTTTCTATTGTTCATGAGTTTAATAAAATTGTTACTTTATCGGTAAACGCACATCTCGGCGGAACGATTTGGCGAACGTAGATGGCGAACTGATCTAAATTCGGCTGCAACGTTACAACAAAAACGACCACAAATAACGACGAACAACAAACCTCTCGCGTTAAACGCAGGTAACGGGGTAAAAAAAAAACAGCCATTCTAGACAGAAGACAGAAAAAAAAAAAAAGAAAGAAAGATCGGTAAAATCGTCAGTCTGCAAGTAAGCAATCCAGTCTTCAAATGAGATGGACGCAACCATCCTCACCTCAAAGATGAAGTTTCCCAAAAGAGAAAGAAATCGTGAAACCGCGCCTGGCGGACCGCGATAAGGGGTGGTGAGACGCGAGGACTCGAGAAGCCGAGAGGGGTAGGCGCGAAGAGAAACTCGCGAGAAGAGGTGAGGAGGAGGAGGAGAAGGAAGAGGAGGAGGAGGAGGAGGAGGAGGAGGAGGAGGAGGGTGGAGGGAGGGCCGCGGCTGGATCTGGTATCTGGCCTGGCTCTCTACGTTGGCGCGTTTAAGCGCGGTAAGGGACTCCGATATCATTAATAATAATTATACAATTATATGTAGGTACGGCGAGGTATCGAGCGTATAGTTTAGTGCCGTGTTATTATCCCGTTCTCTCCGGGTCCCGCGAGAAGCCGCGCTCGAGAAACACGTAGCCCGCGTTCTCTCTCTCTCTTCCCCTCTTCCGCCCCCCTATAGGTATATGTTATTACTTATAATATTTCATCGTCGGAATTGGCGGTTACGCTTTGTTTATGCCATGGGAACGTCACGGGACTGTAAAGACCGAGAGTGGAAAACGAGAGCCGAGCGGAGGCGAGCGGAGCGTACCGCGCGCAGAGAGCCGCTAATCGCGCGCCTCGCCTCTCGTGAAGTATACATACGTACATATGCATGCATGTATGTATGATATGTATGTATGTATGTATCTCGCGAACCTAAACGGAACCTTTATCTTCGCTACCTTTACCTTCGCCCCGTGTGAATTATACGCCGGGCATCGTAACCGGCTTTTCGAACGAGTCGCGTAGCTCGCCAGCTCGCAATTTAATTAAACCTACAGCCGCGGCTCTATCTTTCGCGCGCGTTTTACACGGTTTACGCGATCGAACCTCTTTTTACACGGAAACAGTCGAATCTTTTGCGCGAGCCGGGGAGGAACAGGCGCGTTTTCCCGGGAAAACGCGAGCACGTAGTGGGCACGTGTGTATGTGTATGTGTGTGTATATGTGTGTGTAAACCTGGTCGAACGAAACGCGTCATTTCGCGAGAGACGAGACGAGACGAGACGAGACGAGACGAGACGAGAGGAGAGAAGAGGAAACTCACGCTCGATCGAACGACCGATCGATGGAATTGGGAGAGCCGAAGAAGAGATAGATAGAGAGAGAGAGAGAGAGAGAGAGAGACGCGGCTCGGAATGTTTCAGCGGAAAAATTTATAACCGGACTCTGATGATCGATTATAGGCAGAGGGATTCCGAGAACTACTATGCCTGATTAGAAAGCGAGGCATGCACACACGAGTACGCATCTGCAGCCCCGCCTATTCCCGCTCACGCTCGTTCGCACCCCTTTTACACGTGCACGCGTACGTACGTCGTCTACGCGTCTATATCTCTCTCTCCGTGCAAACGTCAGCAGAGAGAGCCTCCTGCCTCTATATCCTTCCTAGCCGAGCCTGGAAACATCATTGATTTTCCCATCAGTCGCTCTCCGAGTCTCGCTGGCCGAAAAACTTTCGCCACTCCGGCGGAACTTCATTCATTCATTCATTCATCGACGAATACATTACACGTGTACATTACATTTATTTCGGTGGGAAAAGATGACTGAGGAAACGATCGGGACGAATGGGGGATGCGTCGAAGATTCGATGACGGGGAACGGACGCGAGGCGACAACGAGCGAGTGGTTTACGCGGCCGCGGCGGTTTCGGCCCGCCAATTTCTATCGGGCGTGCAAAGGTGAAACGAGCGACGGCCAGCTCGGTCGCGGGGCGAGAATCTACATCGGTAGAACGAATAGAGCGACAGAACGATAGAACGATAGACCGTGCCTGTCGCGGCTTCGACAACGCCACCAGCAGCGGCATTTAATCGATGCATAGCCAAGTTTACACGATTCGCACGATGTAAACTAATTACCTCGCACTTTGTGTCGGCCACGCGGCCACCTACTGCACGCACGCACGCACCCATACGCACACGCACACGCACACGCACCGGGGCGCCGATCCACTGGCGTTAGCGCTGCGCGTCTTTTTCCAAAGTTCGACGAATTCGATCGCGTTGGACGAATTTTGAAAAAGGGCTTCCGTCAAGTGCAGGCACAGACGGAAGAGATCAAAATATTGTTGATAAATTCTATTTAATTTGCACGCTATTGCCGTTTCTCTGATAAATCAAACAATACCTCACTATATTTAAAATAAACGGTATGCGGTTTATGCATGATGAAGCTCCGCCGCATTTTAGCCGAGTGGCTAGGCAATTTTTAAATCGACACTTTGCAAATAAATGGATTGGTCGTGGAGGTTCTATTTGCATGGCCTGCTCGTTCTCCGGATTCGAATCCATTAGATTTTCACTTGTGGGGACATTTGAAATCTATTGTATACGCAACATCGATTGAAAATGCTGAAATACTACGAAATAGAGTAGAGCAAGGCTTCCGACAAATTCGAGAAACACCAGGAATGATAGAGAGAGAGTAACCAGATGAATGACAAGACGCGTGCAGGCTGGTCATTTCGAGCATCTTTTGTAAAAGTGATTAAAACAGAAAATTCATTATATCTCATAAACGAAGACAGATAGGACATAAATTTATATGGCTTTTTTTTCATTATTTTTAGGCGTACAATCAGTTTCCGAAGTGGGCGCCACAAGTTACGAAACATCCTATATATTATGTCAAAAGAAAAAGAACACAATTGAAGGGAACTGTTATATTGTTTTGAGACAACAGGCGTCGATTCAGTGAAATCATTCTAAAAAGGCAAGAAATGATTTCACTTCGGTTTGGTGATTCCGGTGATAGTGAAGAAGATAAAAGTAACATTATTACATATGGAAAATTGTTTGTTTAGCGACGAATCCTCGAGGAAAACAGCATTCTTGAATGTCGGACGTTATAAACGATAATTCAACATTTCGGATAAAACTATTCGCGAACTCGCAATTTGCAATTTTTATTTTCAAATAAATGAGTCACTAGATACGCTTGAGAAGCCAAAAAGGTTGGAGTTGGCGAAGTAAGATATACTTGAGAGAAAGTTGGAGTGCAAAGGGTTAATCGAGCGATCGCGCGTTCTTCGCGAAAAGTCTAGCGAATTACCAGTGCTTGCGTACTTAGGTTGCATTGCCGAAAAGTGCAGACAAACAGCATTCCTCGACGCTTTCGATACGGCTTCGTCTTTGGCCACTGCGTCTCCGTCGAACGCGACGGTTTAATCGCGAACAGACCGCCAGTGAACGGGACAACAACGCGAACGCCACTTTACCGGATACAAGGAGCGTAACAGTGGAATTTTGCCGCGCAACGTAACGAATCGGTGGGATGAAATCATACTTTAACACGTTTTATAGTAACAACGCTTTATATTAGAGGTAACCGTAAGTAACGTCGTTTTTCGATACTGTACGAAATTTTACTTCATTTAAAAGTTAATAGAGTTTTCATCTGTAATATAATTTAACAATCAGCACACTGAATGCCAATATATCTAACTGAAATATAGATTATGTCGTAACAAGTTGAATTATTGTCACTAGATGGCAATGTTTATTAAATTTAAAGAAAACGACATTACTCGTGGATGTCTCTAATTGAATTGTTTAATAATATAATTTTGTACGAAATATCTGAAAACGAGGGTAAACACGTAAATCTACGTCGAAAATTTTACAACGAAAACTTTAGCGACTTTCACGTCGTCTATCATTTTTGGCACGATGCATTTTCCTGCTGCGTTTTTTCGAACACCACTACCGATACAAATCGGAGGAAAATGTCTAGCAGTCAGACCGAGAGGATTTTTTATCCAAAGACTCGATGAAAGATAATTTTCACAAAATTGTCTTTGCGATACTTTTGTAAAATTTGTCTCGTCAACGTCAGGTGAAAGTCGGCGATCAAAGTGTCTTTCTTTGTTTCGAATTTATGCAAACGACATAAATTCCAAACAGACACGTCCGACGTGTGAGAGAAAACCTTTTTATACCGTTCGATGGTTTTCCTTGTAGATTCGACATCACTTTTATCAACCGCTCCCATCGAATAATTACACATGCTGGTTTATGTATTATTTCTCGAGTTTTAAAATTCCTCTTTGTTGGTGCTGACAAATTCAGCGGTGTGGAAAATAGACAGCGTAAAAGCATCTCTTTTATCATACCATCTAAAGTAAGTTGTGTCTGATGTTTGAAATTTAACCTTTTTTTAATTTCCCATTCATTGTAGGAACGTCCCCTCTATTTTTTTCCCCCAGTACCACACGTATTTGTTGGATTTTAATGCAATAGATTAAAAATGACACACCTAGTATGATAATTATCGACGTATAATGGACGACTATAGTCGCCGTTAGTAAAAGATCAAGACACAATTAATAAGATAGAATTAATAAAGTGATCATCGACGTTTTTCGTAAGAACTCGTGCTGTCCTGAGAACAAGCAGAATCAAGCTCAA
Organism: Frieseomelitta varia; assembly: GCF_011392965.1. Taxonomy (NCBI): domain Eukaryota; kingdom Metazoa; phylum Arthropoda; class Insecta; order Hymenoptera; family Apidae; genus Frieseomelitta; species Frieseomelitta varia. The sequence goes on along the minus strand of NW_025110005.1, from coordinate 70,213 downwards.
CGAAATCAAACTCAACAATGCATTGCCGAAAAATATTTCATATTTCATGCAAATCTCCCAAGACGCGCTACGTAGATTTATCTTTCTTTAATTTCGCTGTATTACTTTTTCATTCTTATACACGTGTGGTTGTTATCTTATAATTCTGACAATATCTGTCCGTCACATTAACCGTACAAAGTTTCTTTTGAGATTATATTTTTTTAGTAATTTCACATACAATGTTAAAATGGCGAGCGTTAAAAAGTTTCTGACACGTATTTTGATCGCGCTGCATTACTTTTTCACTCTTGCACGCGTGTGGCTGTCTTATTGCCGTCGTTAATCCTAGTAATATCTATCCGTCGCGTTTATCACACAAAGTTTCTTTTGAGGTTATATTTTTTTAGTAATTTCAAAAACAACCGTTGAAACGGCGAGCGTCAAACAGTTTTCCGTGGAAAATATTGAAATCTGTAGATAACTTATCCGACAGAGAAAATAACTTATCCGATGTGGATAATGATAATGACGAGGAAAGTGTTATTTCTAGCGAAGATAGAAACAGAAGCGAGGTTCTGCTTCACAAGTGTGAACATTGTATAGTACATCGTACTTGCAAAAAACAATCAGATACAAAAATAAATAACCTCTAAGAATCTTATCGAGAAGGACGCGCTAATTTAGCAAATTAAGATTGCTTTATACGCTTTAGAAACCTCTGTGTGTGTATTTCTCTTCAATTCCCTCAAAAGCGTGCGGAACTCGAGCAAGGTGGAGAGAAAAACAACCCTTCCTTTGAAAGGAAAGGTTGCTCTTTTAGCAAGACACTTGTCCAGAGATCTTCCGACACTCGTGTAATTGTCATCGATCGTTTCGCTGGACAATTCATCGAGACAGAGACGGACGTTTAGAGAATCGAGGATCATCTTTAATCATCACTTGCGCTGGCGAACTGATTGCGGACCATAACGAGTGACCAAAACGTACACAATAATTCGTCGCTTTCCTTTTGAAGTCGTCGGTACGACATCATTACTGGATAGAAATTATTGAAAAGTAATAAATTTATTATTTGCTTTGACCGGATTATACTTAAATATACTTAAAACTGAGAGGATATGGCAATTTTGGGAGCAAAAATTCGCGACGTGCGTGGCAAGAGGTTATGCACTGGCAACTGACCGCGCGGACCATAACGAGTGACCAAACCATACACAATAATTTGTCGCTTTCTTTTTTGAACTCGTCGGTATGATATCCACTGGATAGAAATTATTAAGCAGTCATAAATTTATCATTTGCTTTGCCTATTTTGTTTCAATTAAATATACTTAAAACTAAGAAAATAATTACAATTTTTCGAACAAAAAATTCTCGACGTGCGCGGCACGTCATTCCAGCGCAAGAGGTTAACCACTAATTGCGGACCATAACNAGTGACCGAACCATACACAATAATTTGTCGCTTTCTTTATTGAACTCGTCGGTATGATATCCACTGGATAGAAATTATTAAGCAGTCATAAATTTATCATTTGCTTTGCCTATTTTGTTTCAATTAAATATACTTAAAACTAAGAAAATAATTACAATTTTTCGAACAAAAAATTCTCGACGTGCGCGGCACGTCATTCCAGCGCAAGAGGTTAAACGCAAGTGCAAAACAAAGTCAGTGGGGAAAATGAAAATTAACAGTCGCGTTAGGGGCGGCAGGGGCGATTGCGTGTGTTTACGCACCGCGTGAGAAACACCCACCCCGCGCGATAAAACACGGAAATTCGAGCGAGCCTCGCGTTGTCGCGTTACGTTAATTTACACTTTTCGTCTTTGTGTCTGGTTCTGGGCGCGTCAAAGAGGTTGCCGGCGCGCGGGCTCGAAACGGTGGCAACAAACGAAACAACGATCGTTAACGCCGGAAGCGCGCCGCGAAGGAACGGGGAATCGCGAGGGTGGAGGAGGATGGAAAGTCGAAATCCGCGCGAGCCGCTTATTTAGTGTTCACGGCGCAATTTTACTCGCTGCGCGCGAACGAGCGACCGAATATTTCACGACTCTAAGCAACGCGCGTGGGCGAGGGTCCCGCGCGTTAATAACGACGCGTGCGTCGTTCGCCGCGCGATTGTTTCGAAAAGGTCTCGTTTCGTTTCCTTTTCGTTCCCACCCTTCTGCTCGTATCGTGTTCCTATCGTGCTCCTCTTTGTCGCCGTTAAGGAATCAGGACAGTTGGAAATTTTCATAAAAATCGATTTTTTTGTTTTAAATAGTAGTTTAAAGTCTTAGAAATAAGATACAAAAGGTTCTAGACTTTAAAACAGGCCAAAATTGCAATATGTTTCTCAGTTTGAAGTATACTTAAGTATAAGCCAGGCAGAATTGCATGTAATAATGAATTTATTACTTCTCAATTATTTCTATCCAGTGATATCGTACCGACGAATTCAAAAGGAACGCGACGAATTATTGTAGACGGTTTGGTCACTCGTTATGGTCCGCAATCAGTTGCCACCGCAAGTGGTTAAGGGGTTAGAACAGTTTGAAATTTTCAAAAAATCAATTTTCTTTTTCTTTTTTTGTTTTAAATAGTAGTTTGAAGTCTTAGAGATAAGATACAAAAAGTCCTAGACTTTAAAACAGCCCGAAATTGAAATATTTTTCTCAGTTTGAAGTATACTTAAGTATAAGCCAGGCAAAATTGCATATAATAATGAATTTATTATTTTTTAATAATTACTATCCAGTAATAATGTCGTACCGACGAGTTCAAAGGAAAAGCGACGAATTATTGAGACGGTTTCGTCACTCGTTATGGTCCGCAATCAGTTGCCAGGGCAAGGGGTCAGAAAAGTTCGAAATTTTCAAAAAATCGATTTCTTTGTTTTGTTTTGTTTTAAATAGGAGCTTGAAGTCTTAGAAATAAGATACAAAAGATCCTAGCTTTTAAAACAATTTATTTTGAGATATAATAATAAATCCGCGGATAGAGAATAAGTGAATTTGCATCACTGTTTACAATTTACAAGCAATATTAGAAAGTGTAAATCGTGTGATTCAAATATTACTTTTGGCGAATCGAATATTAGGGGACTTGGATTCAATTTAGTTGTGAATTGTAAGAAGTGTGAGCCTCGATATATAAGTAAAAAAAGTAACTAAAGGATACATATAAAAAATGACGTTCCGAAACTTTGAACACGTTTTCCTCGAAACTAGGTTTTTAGAAACGGTGTGCAAGATATCTCGGAATCTAACCAACCGATTACCGTGAAACTTGGTACGTATCTTTAATATAACATTTACTAGGGATTGACGATCGAGCATTTTTTAATTTTTAACAATTTCGAAAGATATAAACAAAAGACATAGAAATTTTTGGCACAAATTCGATACATCAAAAACAAATAGCTGCTATTTTCATAATTTTCACAAAAATGAAAATGTTGGATCGTCAATACCTAGAGAATATTGTTTACTTTTGAACGTTTTTTGCCCTTTTGTTACAACTAAACCTGTTTGGCTGCTAATCGTGCACACCGATAGGCAATGTAAAAAAAAGTTGTGTAAAAGGATGTCGGTAAAAAGTTAAATAAGTGCCCTCTTTTTTCCTCTTTTACTGTTGCTTTTTATAGTTCATAATGTGTTAAAATAAATCACAAAACCTCACGTTAATCGAATATATACTTTTCTTTTAATAGCCGTCCAAAGTATTCGTAATTTTTAGGACCGTCAAACTGTCCTGCCCCCTTAAAGCGACCAACTAAACCACATCACAGTGAGTAGGACCAAAGACAATGAACTCTCAAATGGACACGAGTTTTGCGAGTTATATCGGCTAGTAAACCCTCGGAGAGTATTTCGGTCTCTCTCGGAGAGTAAAAATTCTCAAAGCTGCTCGCAACTGAGAAGAATACGACGCTTGAGAATACTCTCGCGAGAAACTCTCAAACGGACACGTACCTTAAGGTCACGAATCGAAAACGACTACATACACATATATACATATATCGATTCACCGATCCGGATTCATCGGCTCGGATTATTCGTACGAATTAGCAGCGGTAACGATTTCGGGCAATTTTCCGAATCGCGTCGCGCGGCCCTCCCCCCCTCGCCGTGAAACGTCGATACCTTATAAATCGTTGCGTAATTATTACGTATCGTCGCGCACGATTATTCGCGGGCCCGCGATACGAGCGGAGAGCACGAGTCGGGTGACGACAGACAGAGAGACCGGAAGCGGAAGGGAGCGAGAGACGACGAGAGACAGACAGGGCAACAGAGTAGACTCGTTTCGTTGGTTCGTTGGTTCGGTTAGTCCAGGATTATCGCGATAATCATCGTCGGAGGAGCTCCAAGATACGGAACGGGACTGCTACACGCCGGTGCTCGGCGAATAAACTAGGATGTCGGGTGGTATCATTGTCGTGAGGGGAGCGAGCGCGAGCGAGAGATAACGCCGTTCATCTTTCTCGCGTATAAACCGAGGTAAGTACCGAGGGGTGGATGGTCTGGGCTGGTTGGCTGGCGCGTTTGCCCCGTCGTAAATCGCGAATGATTCCGCTAAATTTCCATCTCGTCGAATGCGAAAGGGGATAGTAGTGGCAGGGACCATCGCGGTATGATAGGGGTTGGATCGCCGATGCCGATGCTGATGCTGGTGTTGGTGGTAGCGGCGACGGCGACGGCGGATGGATAATGACCAGGGTGAATGATAATGCCGCGTGCACATTGTATCCTTCCTGCGTATCGCGTTTCTCTCTAGAGTTTCTCTGTTCGAACGGAGCTTCTCCTTGCTTTGTCCTTCGTTACCCAACGATCCTACGCAGCTTGGGACCGGATCGAGACGTCACTCTACTTTCAAGAGAGTATGAGAGAGAGAGAGAGAGAGAGAGAGAGAGAGAGAGAGAGAGAGAGAGAAATCGTGCCAATTTCTCAGCCTGCCGACTTTTGTGCCCGGTGATTGGGGGCCCGCTCGCGCGTCCTTGATATTCAGATATCCGAATTCCGAAGACACGAGCAAGAAGAAGCGAGGCAAGGCGAGCAAAGACTGGTAGCCGGAATACAGCCGGCTGCTTCACGAAACCCCAGAATTACGAAAATTACGGGCACGATGCACGACGCGGGGCAGCAGCAGGGAGGCCGAGGGCGTATCGCGCTCTCCGCTTCTTTTTGCCCTTTGCACGATCACCCTTTTAGAGACGGTTTAAGGGGCCATCGCGTACGAGAAAGAAGAAAACGAAGGAGAAGAACCATGGACAGCGGCCCATGGTCGCGAAATCTCGACGCGAAAACACAACTGAGAAAAGAGAGTCGATCGCGGGAACTGGTCGGTGGTTCGGTGTGCTCGCGCGTCGCGCTCCTTGATCGTTGCACCGTGGCGGAAGAAAACGGACATGAAGCTAGGGGGAGAGAAAAGGCGGTGGGAGGAGGGGGGAGGGGGAAAGAAAGATCGCGCGGTATACGGTGTACTTATCGTCAGTCGGATAGTCCCGTGCACCGTACGTACAGTTTCTGGCGATGGCGAGTCGGTCACGAATACCTAATCAATAATTATTATACCGCGATACTACTCTCTACTTTTTGCTACTCCTGGCCCCCTTCAGTCAGCTCTCTCTCCGTGGCGAGAACGTTCGTTTGTCGGAGATCCGCGAACCTACCGCCCGTTCTCTCTGTCTCTCCTCCTCCTCCTCCTCCTCCTCTTCCTCCTTCACCGCCACCCCCACCTCCACCCCTTCACTCACTCACTCTCTCTCTCTCTCTCTGTCTTTCTCTCCCTCTCGTCTACAGACCCTCCCCCCGAGCCGCCGTTTCTTCTCCCTACGTGCACCGTGCCGCCATATTTGCATATTTATAAGGGAATGTAATCGCAGAGCTCGGTTTTCGCCGCTCGTCGCTCGCTACCGTGGAAAGAATTCTCGCAAGATGGCGGAAAGATTCGAGGCAGACATGCGATCCGATTTCCTGTGCTCTCTCTCCCTACCGATGCCTCAACCGGCCGAACAACGTATCATCAACCGTGCTTTCTGTGTACGTGTCTGTGTATGTGTGTGTACGCGAGCGCGTATGTATGCGCCGATCTAGAAGAAACAATCCTTCTTTCCTCCACGGCTCGCCCCGTCCCTCGCCCCACCGCGTCCCTTTCTCCACGCGGAAACACACACCGGAAAGCGCAGAGCCGGCCAACCAATTCTTTTCGAAAGACGCGAGCTACTACGTTCTTCTTTCGAAACGTTGCAACCGACCTAACTCTAGCCCCGCTGCTGCTGCTGCTGCTGCTGCTTCTGCTGCTTCTTTCCATCTTCCGCGTTGCACGAGAGAACCGATCGATCGTAGGCATCGTAGGCCCGCGACCAGCCAGCAAACACTCTCAGGTTTGCTTTGCAGTGTGTAAACAGGCGGAAAAGAGGACAGAGGGAGTAGCATCGCGTACGAGCTCGAGGGACCGACCCGAAACGGGGGATGATGCAAAAGTGAGAAACGTGTGAAACAACGAGAAAGCGGAGCAAGCTGACGAAGAAAGAACAGAACATTCGGATGGAACGTTTGCAAAATTTTCCTCAAAACTTCGATTCCGAAGTCGGTTAGTCTCGCGTCGCGATTATTTGGCTTGGCCAGTCAGAGCGGACAAGTAGCAATTGCAGCAACAGGATAGGAAACTCTGCCATCGCAGCAGTTGCAATCGAAGTAGCGCAAAAGCGGCGAGTCACGATCGACTCGTTACTCCAGTTCGATCGATCAGTCCTCGGCCCCCGCCCCCTCGCGGTATCGCCGATCACGAAATCACGAGAATCATCCTCGATGATTCCCTCTCCTTTCCCCCTCGCTGTCCCGTGTCCCGTCAAACTCCTCTCAGACGTCTTCTCTCGTGCCTTCGGAATGAAAAATCGGGCGCGAACGCGGATCCATCGCGAGGGCGAGCCGCGCGCCGTCTTTCACGACGCGTTCGATAATATTGCCGGAACACACACCGCGTCATCGGCTGTTGTCTCTCGTTTCCTGCATTATTTGACTTCTTACGCTGGAATGACGTGTAACGCACGTCGACAATTTTTTGGTCCCAAAATTGCAACTTTTTCCTGAGTTTTAAGTATATTTAAGCATAACCCAGGCACAATTGCATATAATAATAAATTTATTACTTGTCAATAATTTCTATCCAGTAATATCGTACCGACGGGTTCAGAAGGAAAGCGACGAATTGTTGTAGACGGTTTGGTCACTCGTTATGGTCCGCAATCAATTACTAACGCAAGTGGTTGACGAGTCAGGACAGTTTGAAATTTTCATAAAAGCCGATTTTTTTGTTTTAAATAGTAGTTTAAAGTCTTAGAAATAAGAAATACTAAAAGGTCCTAGACTTTAAAACAGCCCGAAATTGCAATATTTTTCTCAGTTTGAAGTATATTTAAGTATAACCAAGGCAAAATTGCATGTAATAATGAATTTATTACTTGTCAATAATTTCTACCCAGTGATATCGTATCGACGAGTTCAAAACGAAAGCGACGAATTATTGTAGACGGTTTGGTCACTCGTTATGGTCCGCAATCAATTACTAGCGCAAGTGGTTGACGAGTCAAGACAGTTTGAAACTTTCAAAAAATCAATTTCCTTTTTTTTTTTTTTTTTGTTTTAAATAGTAGTTTAAAGTCTTGAAAATAAGATACAGAAGGTTCTAGACTTTAAAACAGGCCAAAATTGCTATATTTTTCTCAGTTTGAAGTATATTTAAGTATAACCCAGGCAAAATTGCATATAATAATAAATTTATTACTTGTCAATAATTTCTACCCAATGATATCGTATCGACGAGTTCAAAACGAAAGCGACAAATTATTGTAGACGATTTGGTCACTCGTTACGGTCCGTAATCAGTTGCCAGCGCATGTGGTTAAGGGATCAAGACAGTTCGAAATTCTCAAAAAATCAATTTCCTTTTTTCTTTTTTTGTTTTAAATAGGAGTTTGAAGTCTTAGAAATAAGATACAAAAGATCCTAGCTTTTAAAACAACTTATTCTGAGGTATAACAACAAATCCGCGGATACAGAATAATTGAATTTGCATCACTGTTTACAACTTTAAGCAATATTAGAAAGTGTGAATCGAATATTAGTGGACTTGAATTCAATTTAGTTGTGAATTGTAAGAACTGTGAGCCTCGATATATTAGTAAAAAAAGTAAGGATACATGTGAAAAATGACGTTCTGAAACTTTGAACGCGTTTCTCTCGAAACTAGGTTTTTAGAAACAGTGTGCAAGATATCTCGGAATCTAACCAACCGATTATCGTGAAACTTGGTACGTATCTTATAATATAACATTTACTTTGGGATTGACGATCGAGCATTTTTTAATTTTTAACAATTTCGAAAGATATAAACAAAAGACGTAGAAATTTTTGGCATAAATTCGATACGTTAAAAACAAATAGCTGCTATTTTTATAATTTTCACAGAAATGAAAAATGTTGGATCGTCGATCCCTAGAGAATATTGTTTACTTTTGAATTTTTTTTGCCCTTTTGTTGCAACTAAACCTGTTTGGTTGGAATCATGCACATTGATAGGCGATGTAAAAAGAAGTTATGTAAAAGGATGCCTTTAAAAAGTTAGAGCCCTCTTTTCTTCTCTTTTAATGTTGCTTTTTATAGTTCATAATGTGCTAAAATAAACCACAAAAGCTCATGTCAATTAAGTGTGTACTTCTTTTTTTACTAATCCCTCCAAAGTATTCGTAATTTTTAGGCCCGTCAAACTTAAACGCGGAGATAGCGCGGAGAACGTCGCGAACGATCACAACGGGCCCGGCAAGAACGGCGGCCTGCGCCATTTTCCAAACCAGGCCGCGAGGCTCTCTCCTCCTCCTGCCCCGTCTACGATATTTTGCTTTTATCACGCGTACAACGAGATCCACCGTTCTATCATTCCTAATGCCGTTTTTCACCGAAACGAAGTTTCAGAAGTCGTAGTAACGGTACAGAGAGCGGCGGCGTGCGGGTCCGGGAACGCCCCGGGTGGCCAATTTTCGTCGATCGGAAATGAAATTTCGATCGATGAAACAGCCTCGTCACCGCCCGGAGAAATCTAACCTACGATTCGCATTAGGCGGCAATTTTTGCGCGACGGGACGCTCTTCAGGTCGAAAGAGAAAGAGAAAGAGAGAGAGAGAGAGAGAGAGACAGAGAACGTTGGCGTAGCATGTTCGCGACAACCATGCAAACCAACCCCCGTTTCACAGAAAACAAGACGCTCTCGCGTTGACAGATCAACGAGAGACGACACGGCGACTCGCGGCGAGTGCTCGACAACCGAATGAATATCCACGGGGAGCAAAGCGACGGGTGGTTGGTACCCCCCGCTGGATAAGAGGAATACGCGATTATTCGGTTAAGAGACCGATCTGGCCGGGCCTGCTCTCCCCAACTCTCTCTCTCTCTCTCTTGATCTGTGTGTCGTTCATCCGTCGTCCATCGAAAAGTTCCAACGAGCGACTATAAATTAGATTCGCGACGCGGCAAAGGAAAATATCTGTCGGTTAGGCGGCTCTGAATGCTCTCTCTTTCTCTAGAGAGAGAGAGAGAGAGACGCGTAAAATCGGTCGTAAACCAAAAGCGAAACGGCGTTTCGCCGTTCGAATTTCGGTTCGAGTTGCAGGCGATCGAAATTTAATTGGCCCCGGGCTCCCCTCGGAAACGGAGCCGCCGCCGCCGCCGCCGCGCGTTCCGGACAGAACGCCGAGGAAACGATCGCACGAAAACGTGCCTGAAAACGTTGCGCAAAACGTCCGAGACGTCTATTATACTATTTACATACAATCGAATCTATCGCGCATACATTTACATACTACGGAGAAATAGGTCGTCTAAGCGAGCAAGGCTAACGAATATGTTGCGTATAAAGTATCACGCGACATCTCGATGCCTCGCGGCTCGTTTCGAGGAAGAGTTTCGAGGAGAGGAATCCGGCGGAGACTGAATGACTCCGATGGAGAGAAGCAGAGTGAGAAGCGAGGCTTGCAAACAGAAAAAGAAAATCGGTGCCCCGACGGGACAACGCTCAAGAAGGATATAAATATTAGCCGACGCCGGGTCACCGTTGACCCAGACATTGACGTTGTATACGTACAGGCAATGATAATAATACGTGGTACCAAATGTTTACGATTTATAAATGCAATGAAACACATGCAGTGCACATAAATAAATAAAAAAACATGTTCACGAAATTTTACATTTTTCGTAAAAAGGAAAGAAAATTCTCCTCTCCTCCCCCGTATTACGAACGAATTGTCAGATAACATCCTGTACCAGAGAGTTAGGCGCAAAGTAGCAAGTATAGCAAAAATTCGGCTACGGGTCAAAAGTGATCTGGTGTCGCTCATTTACGTCCGCTTTCCCTTTCGAGGATTAATATAATGGCGTTGATTACGACGAAAACCTGCGTAGCTCAGGTCTTTGACTACTAGAGTCAGACCCCGAACGCGATCAGGACTCGTTGTCGATTGTGTTTGCAGCATTTATCGGTGATTTATCGAAGAGAGAGCAACGACGACGACGATAAAGAGCAAAACGACAGCGGAGGAAGACGGTCGCGGGACTGTCGTTACGAAAAGCAAGAGAGGAGTGAAAGTACGAGTGAAACGGCTAGGGGATGATATATAGTGTGATATATATATATATATATATATATATATATATATATATATAAAGAGAGAGAGAGAGAAAGAGATAGCATGGTGGGCAAACGCGAGAGAGAAAGAGAGAGGGTGCGAACGCGTTGCATCTCGAGCGTCGGGAGGGTTTCCGGGGGCGAGGGTGGCACCACGGGCATTAAATATACACGCTGATTTGTCGTCCGCGGATTGTCACCTCTGATAGCTTTCATTTTGTTGTGTATATCGGTGGCGGGCGCGCTAGCCCCCGCACGCGCTCCGCGCTTTTCCACCGTAATTCGGCCCGCTTGATTGACTTTTGAGCTGGCCTTTATGGCGATATTCGTTGCGCGAATGCGCCAACCCTCGAATCCGTTCTCCACCCTGTCCCCTCCCCACCCCCTCTTTCTCTCGCTCTCTCTCTCTCTCTTTCGCCACTCCCGCTCCTCCCCTGCCCCCAGTGTGCCCCTAGACGTCTCTAGTAGATTTATCGGACAGCGAACGCGTGTCCTGCCGAACGGTTTTTCGTTCGTTTCGCACCGGTGGTAGCCCGTCACCGGAAACCGTGATGCCTGCCTGCCTGCCTGCCTGCCTGCCTGCCTGACCGCCCCTGTCTACCTTTTCGTCGCGCCATCACAGCCGCAGGCGGCACGCCGTTCCCGCCAACGCGCCACGTCGTCCCTTCTTCCGACACATTTCCAACTGTTTCGAACGCTCGCGTCAACTCGATCGATCGTGAGACACGGAAGGTTTCCACAATCCCCGTCCGCCGTCGGATTTTTAGCAAGTCTCGCGTACTGCCAGATACCGGTTGGCAACCAGAGACCGGCTGGCTGGTTTGCTCCGTCAGCTCCGGCACTGTGTTTCTGTCAACATCTTCGGACCACCTCGCGGCGATCCTCGATAATCGCGCGATCCCGCCGCCGATTATTTGTTTGAAACTCCGTGGAATTCCGCGTAGTATTGTCCGCCGGCGAGAACAACGCGGTCCGATCGCGATCGTAGCTGCATCGCTGCGAGCACGCGATAATAAACATCGTATAAACTTTCTTTCTTTTCTTCGCGGAAATTCCCAGCTCCCCTCCTTTACGCCGGCGTGAATGTCGCATTCGCCGCGCGAAACGATCGATCTCGCGCCGTTTACCACCGAGAGTCGCCACCGCGATTCAAATAAACTGAGGTGGAACAGGTTACGTTCCTTCTATCTACGGCCCCGGCGGGGCAGACAAAAGTCGGCGGGTTTCGGCGATCGCGTTTGCACCCGCGAAGAAAGTCGTCGAACGACGAAACGGGGACAGAGAGAAGTTCTCGGCGCGGCAGCGGCGCAGAGAACAGAAACGGCGAACGACACAAAAGGGTTCTCCAGGTCTCTCGCGATAACGTTACGCGCCGGTTATTGGAAATAGTCTGGTCGATCTACCCCTACCCACCGTGAAATACACACAGCTCGGCGAGCCTACGTCATACCTTGGCGTATGTACATTATTCATAGCCATCGGTGAAAAGGGCGCCAGCCGTATTACGTATGCCACGGGTTATTATGCCCTCTAAATGTTTAATGTGTTTGCCTTCCTTCTCCGGCCACCAACGTGGCTTTATATGTTTTACTAACTAAATTACTATCTTTTTTCTATTTCTCTTCTTTCCCCCTTATTATTAGTTCTTCGACGTTTATGTTGGCTCGATCGATCCTCACCGTCCACCTTCTTTTTCTTTCTCTCTTTCTTTCTTTCTTTCTTTCTTTTTCGGTCTTCTTCCGATAACCTATCTCGCACGTGTCCACCTCTCTCTCTCTCTCTTTCTCTCTCTCTCTCTCTCTCTCTCTCTCTGTCGACGTCGTCATATACCTCGAATATTTAATCGCCCCCTCTTCTCTTGCCCCGACTGTCGTTTCAACCGCGCGAGAGAATGTCGCGGCTAGCCAAGCTGCCCGTTCGGTTTCCCTGCATACTCGCGAGCATCGACAGCAGAGCAAAGAGAGGAGAGGAGAGAAAGGGGCACGGGGACGAGACGACGAGCTGGCGTCGGCGAGGTTCGCGTTTCCAGCGGAAAATGCTTTTGAAAAAGCCAGCGATTTCGCCGGCCTGGCAAGAAGCGTGCTTGTTTACAGGATTAATTTAATATCCCGACGAGCGTTCCTTGAGCCGGTGGATGCGGAACGGAGAAGGATGGACGGGGTCGTTAAAACCGCGAGTACTAAAACGCGCAACACCGAAACGCGCGAGACCCCGCTGCAAACTTTGCAATTTACTGCCCGACATATTGGCTGCGAAAGCACACGAAATTAAGGCTAGTAAAACACTTTCCTGACACCTCTCGCACCCCCCCGGTCTCACCCCCTGCCACGACCCATCCCCGTCCGGTACCTATGTGGCTACCATCTCGCCGAATCCAGCCTCGCAACTGCACTGCTCACAAAATCAAAAATCAGCTTACACTTCAAAATGAACGTGAAACGACGAGAAAAAAAAGAAGCATTTGATTATTTTCTCTTTTTTTTTTGTTTTCGTTAAGCAAGAACAACTTTCTCTGACCTGTCGTTTGGCTTCTCTGACGTTCTTGTTTAATAAAAAATAATTAATAAAGAATCAAATGCTTCCTTCTTTTTCTATCGCTTCATATTCATTTTGAAATATCCCCGAAATTTTTGTGAGCAGCGTATTTCCGTGCCAAAGCGCGTAGATACCTATCTTCGAACACCTTTTCTGCTCGATTCGTCCACTTTCGTTTTAGAACAAATCCAATCTCCCCTGCGAACGCTCGACTCGTTTGTATTTTTATACGAAAATGATTCTCTCCCTGCTGTTTGCGACAACTGCTTCGTCAAAGATGCATCGCATCTGTTTGTCGCGATTTTGTCGATGAAAAGCTAAATTTTCGGCTCTCGATCGCATTTGAACTTTTTTAACTCCACACTTTCTTTGTGGACTAGTAGTCGTTTCGACGTTTCACAGCGAAATTTCCTACGATCCTTTCCTACTTTATTTGCAAACCTACGAGATTCAATCTGGTGACGCAAGTTGTTCTTTTGAAAAAATCGCGTTTCGTGCAACGCGTTTAAAAGAAACTACTACCGCCACCTATTGTCCTGCACGATAATTGCAATTTTAGCGACAGCCGATAATGCAGGTGCCCGCATTTCCCACCGATTATCGTCTGTTCGTTTATCGATAAACAATTGCATTTCCAAACGGACGGATGAAAAATTTGAAAAAAGAAACAAGAAAGAAAAAAAAAAAGAAAGATAATGGGATGAAAAATAAGAACGAAAAGTGGAGAAACTTACCAGAACGATGAATGAAAATAAACGAGGGATACGCGGGAAGTAACTGTAACAAATGAAAAAGCGTAATTCAAATAAAATGTAAATATGCCAACGTGAGTGTGTTTCGATGAATACGACAATCGGTCGATTCTTCTACTGACAATCTCTTTATTATCAATATATTTCCTGTCGATGTATCTATTTCGCGTCGAGACATATACGTACATAACGTAAACAACAACATTACACGGAACTTGTCCTTGCAGATACATTTCGAAGTGACACGAAACTCGTCGACGAAAATTTCCAAATTGTCGAACGCGTTTTCCACGTTTGCACGCTTGTACATCCACGGTCTCCGACGATCGAGAAAACCGAAAACGTATCGACTCGAGAGTTCAAAAACCGACCAGAGAATCGAGGATAAATCGGTCGTCTGTGAAACCTCTCGAAGAGATCGTTGTTTGCGCGGTGTATCGCGCAACCACTTGTGGATCGTCGAGAGACACGAGACACACACGAGAGAGATACATGTGCGAACGTCAGCGAACGGCGGTTTCACTCGCTGTTTCATCCGCTCGACGGACGAACGTTCAGCGTTGGCGAGTATCGTCGACGCGACGGCAAAGCGACGCCTGAGAATGTGACACGAGCCGGACCGTCCCTCGGTAGAGCGGTTCGCCAATTTTTCACCGAGATTTCCACCGAAATCCGTTTTGTCAACGCCATGTCAAATTTTCAGCGGCGTTCAACGCGCGAAGTAAAAGGAAATCAACCATCTTACCGAAACTGTTCAAAGGCGGAACTATCGACCGTTCGCAGGGATCTCTGACAAAAGTCTCGCGAAACGAAAACGACACAGAAACGACAAAATACTCGGTAGCTAGCGGCGAGATGTTTCGTGCGAGCAACTGCATGTATACACAGATGACGGTGCTGCCGCCAGTTTGGTTCGACGCCGACCATCGCAAACACGCTTACGACCGCGCGATTTCAAACCCTCGCGATCGTTACGATCGTTCCTTTATCGGAAATTATCGTCCGACGATCGTCGTTCGTTGTTCAAATCACCTGAAACGATTCTCATCGAAATTTTTAAAACGATGGATCGTTGGAACGTTTCCCTTATTCGTTACAGCTGGGCGACGCTCGTTCCTCCCTGTAACTCTCTCGCGTTGAAAAAAGAAAATAATTCTGGTTGGCTGTGACGAAATGATTGCGATACTTTTTTTTTCTTTTTTTTTTGCGTATGCTATCTTTTCTCTTTCTCGCCTTTCGTCTCCTCTCTCGTCCAACGCAGTACGACGACTGCGTAAACACGAAAATACATTCGAGTGAAAAATAAATGGGAAAGAAGAACGAATGCGATGCGTCGAATGACAATGTGGTATATTTGGAGATAGGAAAGGGGGATGGAAAATCGTAAGCTGGAAGGGCGAGAGAGAGGAACGAACACGCCAGTGTTCTTGGTGGTAGCAGAGGGAAGCAGTGCTGCCTTTAAAGATGGCCTCCGGACGCAGCGCGCCATGTCGCGTCTACGTGAAAAAATGACGGAAAACGCTGGTCGAGTCGCGAACGTTGGCTAAATCGAGCTGCTCGGTGATCGGGGAAACGAACGTCTTGTGACTATCCCGGGGGAAAGATGCTCGGTATCGCTGAGCGTCTGGCCAGAGTTTGAGTGGCGAAAAATTTGAGCGTGGACATGATGCGAGAACGGGTGAGACTGGCGGCGGTGGTAATCATCCTACCCCGTGTCGAGTGACAGTGGCTTACGTAACGGATTATTCTCGCTATGATAACGATACTCCAGCCGCGAATGCGAAACAAGAAACTGTTTTACCGGGTTGTTCGCGGCGCTGTGCACCAATCTACTAGAAATACGCATCGCGGCTGACCTGATTAACAACTCCGTACGTTCCGATATATCGTACCACGCGGCTGTTCGAGTACTACCCTGCTACCTCGCGCTTTCCCAGCACGCTGGAAAAAGATATTACACCGCCGTTGCCCGAGAAACTATGACAGCGGCGCTCGTCATGGAAAACACAAATTGGGATCCTGGTGAGTAGCTGACTACCTGTACTCTTTCTCTCTCTCTCCCTCTTTCTCACCACGACTTGTGTTTTCCTTTCGATCGTTCTCCCCTTTGAGACAGTTTGTACAATTACCAGCAAGAAAAAACTTGGCACTTGCAGTCCGACTTTGCACCGTATTTGGCTGTTCTTCGACTCTTGGAAACGTGATATTTAGAAATGGTGTTTAAAAGCGTACCGCTTTCCTGCCGTTTCTCCTATCACGTACGCGTCTATTTTTACCTGCCAGCAAGTTTTTCGATAAAATGCCCGAGTTGACTCGGCGCTGTTATTAGTTACCAATCGTTGTCCACTTTGGGGAAATTTTCATCTATCGATCGGAGAACGAGGGTCCGGCAAATTCGATACTTTCGACAAGGAGGAGGGGGGGGGGGGGAAAAAACACGAGGCTGTACTTTTCTATTCTTGGCGCTGTACGTTCCTCGTTTCTTCTCTCCTTTTCCAGCGTTATCCAAGCTGCTGAATTCTCTGCAAGAAAACAAGAACGAGATACCAAGCTGCACCGACGAGGAGTTCGGATTTCTCAGCGACTTGTTGCAGTCGAAGGAACTGAACGCACTGGTGAACGTTCACAACAAGATCTTGAACAACGTCAAGGATGACAAATTCTTCCCGGTGCTCTCCAATTCCATGGACATCGACATCGAAGTTCTGGACCTGCTGTCCACGAAGACGCACGTTTCCAAGGACTGTAAGGAACTCTTTCACCTGCTTCAAAAGCCACACATACAGGTAAGCACGTCCGCGACTGCTGAAGCAGCAGTCCATAGTAGATGGATCAGACTATTGTATATTAAAATACATTGTAAAATATAATCAGACGCATGTATATTAAAATATTTCGTTGCAGGGTTTGTTGTGCGCCCACGATGCAGTCGCCCAGAAGGACTACTATCCCCGATTGCCGGAGATCCCTCTGGAGGTCGACGAGGACGAAGAGACCGTCAAGATTGTACAGTTGGTGAAATCGAACGAACCCTTGGTACGTCAGATAGGTCGCACGTGTTTCGTATTTTCTGTTTATTTCAAAGTAAACTTTCCCGCTCAATTAACACGACAAGAAACGGAGGATAGCTTGATAACGTAGTTTACGTTGGTACTCGTACCTCGTATTGGAAAAAAGTTGTATTTTGTCCGTGTATAATTATACAATGACAATATATTGTATATGTTATACAAGCCTCTCTTTCTCCGTCTACGGACACTGTAATATATTTTTTCCATGAATAGTCGCGGAAGTGTATCCTGTAGTTACACGCGAAGAAAAAAGATAGATACCAAAGAAGATACCAAAATATTTACCTGTGTATGCAAGAAAGAAAGAGAGAGAGAGAGAGGGAGAGAAAGAGAGAACAAAAGGAAAAAAGAGAAAGAATGAATAAAAGAAAAAGTAATTTCGTTCGGGAGTAATTAAGACAATTTGCATGGGAGTTGATTTTGATTAATCCCTGTTGTATCGGCTTAGATGCCTCGTGTTCCTGTAACAAGTACCGTAGTATCGAAATACGTATCGCTCGCGCGATATTCAATACAGTTTCTTAAGTAATCACGTGTTTCTTTCTCATCGTCAAACTTGCTTCGAAGTGTGGCGCTGGCGTTGAACCGATCGTGGTAAGTCGACTTCAAGCCGAAACATGTACAGGCCTGTAATATGCGTTCCATGTGTATCTAGCGATACGCAATACGATTTCGTAGCGTTCCATTTTTGTTTCTGTTCCGTTTCGTTTCACATTTATCAGACGTCTAGTCTGGTTGGAGAAATTTTCGTTTCTTTTTGTCACCTTGTCACTTTATTCTTGCCTTTACACCAGGCCTGAAGCAGAGCACGGGTGCAACCCGCTGTAAATATAGAAACCCGCTGTTCGTTTTTATTTTACTTCATTTTATTTTCTTTTATTTTTTCTTTTTTTTTTTTTTCACATACAACTTGTTCATTTTGCTTACGCAAACTTACTTTTTGTACACCGTGCGTCTCAGTTCTTCCCCTCCCCTCACTGATTTGTGTTTTTTTGTTTGTCACTCTTGCTTGTGAATAAAACAACTTCTCTGTTTAACAATTGTATCTTGTGTTATTGTCCCGCATGTCCTTTCGTTTTGAATGCGCGCAGAATTTCTCGAGATAAATGCAGACTGTATCGAGCTACACGAGCTTTTCGAAATTTTTTTTCAACTCTACCAAACGTAGATCGTCGACGATCTTTCATTTCCTTTTCTTTTTTACCACGCGATTTATCTCGAGACATTTAAACGACGCGACGCCGTCCGAGCAAGAGGGACGGCGCTTACGTACATGTATTCATAACGTTAAGCTTCGATCGAATGTGTGTCTATGCCTTCGTGAAAGAATTCTCTTTCTTTTTTATTAATTTTTTTTTAAGAGAAACGAAGGCACGACCTAAACACGCGCACCTCGCAACCGCAATGAAAATATTAGTTTACACGTTGACAATAGGGAGCGACCATAAAAACGTGCGAGGTCACTGGCAAGATCGTGATAGCGCGAATAATGCACGGCGGCGCGGCCGATAGGTCCGGCCTCATTCACGTCGGCGACGAAGTTTGCGAGGTCAACGGCATCAGCGTCGAGGGAAAGACTCCGAACTGCGTTCTCAAAATATTGGTAGGTCGCTGCATCTACTTTATCTCCCGCGACAGATATACGTACCATACCACTTTGCTCATCAATCTGTGCATACACAGGATGACTTTCGTAACGTGACGACGTCAAATAAGTCGTAAAATATTTATTGTACGAAAAGAATGTTCTCAGGTAGAGGGGGGACACTTAGTATTGTATTCAGTTTTATGTTACTTTTTATCAAGGTGTCAAGATTACTTTTAATTTTTTAAATAGAATAGTTGATATTTCTTTACTGAGATTGACTTTTCTAATACAACGTAAAAAAATATTTTTGCTAATATTCGCCTTTTTTTATCAAGCTTTCAAGGTCACCTTCAATTTTCTAAACGGAATAGTTGACATTTCTTCACTGAGATTGACGGTCTTTTCTAATACAACGTAAAAAGATATTTTTGCTAATATTCGCCTTTTTTTTATCAAGGTGTCAAGATTACTATCAATTTTTTAAATAGAATAGTTGATATTCCTTTACTGAGATTGACAGTCTTTTCTAATACAACGTAAAAAGATATTTTTGCTAATATTCGCCTTTTTTTTATCAAGGTGTCAAGATTACTATCAATTTTTTAAATAGAATAGTTGATATTCCTTTACTGAGATTGACAGTCTTTTCTAATACAACGTAAAAAGATATTTTTGCTAATATTCGCCTTTTTTTTATCAAGGTGTCAAGATTACTATCAATTTTTTAAATAGAATAGTTGATATTCCTTTACTGAGATTGACTTTTCTAATACAACGTAAAAAGATATTTTTGCTAATATTCGCCTTTTTTTTATCAAGGTGTCAAGATTACTTTCAATTTTTTAAATAGAATAGTTGATATTTCTTTACTGAGATTGACTTTTCTAATACAACGTAAAAAAATATTTTTGCTAATGTTCGCCTTTTTTTATCAGACTTTCAAGGTCACCTTCAATTTTTTTAAACGGAATAGTTGACATTTCTTCACTGAGATTGACGGTCTTTTCTAATACAACGTAAAAAGATATTTTTCGCTAATATCTCCAGTAAGTGTGTATTTTAGAGCTTATTTGGTGTAATACTTTTTTACGTAGAATTCGACGCTTTATCCAAATTCGGGAAGAAATGTCAACAATTCCATTAAAAAGACTGAAGGTGACCTTCATACCTTGATAAAAGAACAAAATAACATAAAACTGATTACGAACGCAGAAGCCATGCAACTTCCATCTGAATATTTTTTCGTACAACGAACATTCTATGAGTCATTAATATACACACCCTGTATATACATATATATCTACGCATTTAATACATATATGTATACATACCACAGATTCGCCATCAAGATTTATCATCATTCTTATCTTGTATTTACTCGTACCGCACAAAACATTCCTTACGTAAAACATTCCTTGCGTTCTCTTTCAGCAAAATTCCGAGGGTACGATTACTTTTAAGATAGTACCTGCCGATAGCAAGGGGGGGATCCGGGAGAGCAAGGTACGTTTCTTCAAGAATTTCTCATCTCCTCTTTATAATTGTTTGTTTTTCCCTCTTTAATGTCGTTCGTGACAATTTCATTCGCGAATCAGGTGCGAGTTAGGGCGCACTTTTCCTATAAAGCTTCAGAGGACCCGTACATACCCTGCAAGGAGGCTGGATTAGACTTTTCGAAAGGCGATGTTCTCCATATCGTCAGTCAGGATGACGCTTACTGGTAGGATTGGAATTGCGTTTGTCCGTTCGTTCGTAACGATCGCGATACGATGTTCCAATTGAAACACGTGGCATTTCTTCGATTGAAATCAGGTGGCAGGCTAGGCGAGAGGGTGACCGAAACATGAGAGCCGGCTTGATCCCTAGCAGAGCCTTGCAGGAAAGACGGATTATACTCGAGAGACAGCAAAAGGAGAAGACTGACGACGACAATATAAGTAAGTAGCCGAGTTTGTACAGTTTGACGAATGAAAATCGCAACGTCGAACGTGTCGAATCGTCGATCAATGTCAATGAGATGTGGCGAATGGCGTCTCTCTCGTCTCGTTACATGTACATAATTTCCAATCTCGTTCGTCGTGTTGTTTAAAATTCGACTAGAGAGGATAAACGCGTGACGAGCCACCTGTTAACAGTACGTACACGCGTTTCACAGTCGCGCGAACAATGGAGTAGACAGAGAGAGAAAAAAGAAAAAAAGAAAAAATGGTAGGCTGTGAACGCATGAACGTATAAATATACGTACAAAAGTATAGAGCTTGAAGTTAAATAAGGATCGTGGCGGCCAACGCGGAAACAATCCGTCGTGGACTGGTCTCGGTCTTGCTCTTCTTAACGGATGATGGCCTGACGACCTAACCGTCGGTTAGGCTTGTGTTCTGTTCCAGTGCCTTTGCCCGCATTGTGCCCCCGTCCCAGTACCTCTTTACACGCCTCGCCTACAAAGTGCAACTTGCAGGGAGTAAAAACTAAAAAAATCATGTATGACGCTGCAGAGAACGACGATTTCGACCGGGAAGAAATACCGACCTACGAAGAGGTCGCAAAGCTCTATCCGAGACCGGGCCTCTACCGACCGGTGGTTCTGATCGGGCCACCGGGTGTAGGCAGAAACGAGCTCAAGAGGCGGCTCATGGCCACCGATCCCGATAAGTACAAGACACCTGTCCCTTGTAAGTTTCCCGTGCGTTTTTTTTTTTTTCTCTCGTCATTCACACACGTACATACAACAGTCTGTATACCAGTCTCTCCATTTAATTCAGTTAATTCAAACCGAACGAAACAATCACGCCATCGAATCTCAAGTTCTGTTTCTCTGATCGGGTCTCGTCATTTATCTTCAGATACCTCCAGACCACCGAGACCAGGTGAAATCAACGGCAAAGAGTATCACTTTATTACCCGCGAGAAGATGGAAGAGGACATCGAGGCTGGCATGTTCATCGAATACGGCGAGTACAAGGGGAGCCTGTACGGCACCAGTTGCGAGAGCGTCAGCTCGTTGATAAACGCCGGATACGTGTGTCTGTTGAACCCTCACTATCAAGCCCTGAAGATGCTCCGAACTCCGCAGACGAAACCGTACGTGATATACATCAAGCCGCCGAGGTTCGAGATATTGAAAGAAACGAGAAACGACGCCAGAGCGAGGTCGACTTTCGACGAAAACAACTCTCGAGGTTTCACGGTAAGCGTGTCTTGCGTTCGCGCGCGTATTTTCCTTAAGGGGGCAGGACAGTTTGACGCGCCAAAAAATTATGAACACTTTGGAGGGCTAGTAAAAAAAAAAAAGTACATATTTGATTGACGTGAGCTTTTGTGATTTATTTTACACATTATGAACTATAAAAAACAACAGTAAAAGAGAAAAAAAGAGGGCTCTTATTTAACTTTTTAACGACATCCTTTTACACAACTTTTTTTTTACATTGCCTAACGGTGTGCACGATTCCAGCCAAACAGGTTTAGCTGCAACAAAAGGGCAAGAAAAGTTCAAAAGTAAACAATATTCTCGAGGTATTGACGATCCAACATTTTCATTTTTGTGAAAATTATGAAAATAGCAGCTATTTGTTTTTGATGTATCGTATTTGTGCCAAAAATTTCTACGTCTTTTGTTTATATTTTTCGAAATTGTCAAAAATTAAAAAATGCTCGATCGTCGATCCCGATCGAGTAAATGTTATATTAAAGATACGTACCAAGTTTCACGGTAATCGGTTGGTTAGATTCCGAGATATCTTGCACACCGTTTCTAAAAACCTAGTTTCGTGAAAAACGCGTTTAAAGTTTCAGAACGTCACTTTTCATGTGTATCGTTTACTTACTTTTTTTACTAATATATCGAGGCTCACAGTTCTTACAATTCACAACTAAATTGAATCCAAGTCCCCTAATATTCGATTCACCAAAAGTAATATTTGAATCACACGATTTACACTTTGTAATACTGCTTAAAGTTGTAAACAGTGATGCAAATTGTAATGTATCCGCGGATTTATTATTATACTCGAAAATAAGTCGTTTTAAAAGCTAGGATCTTTTGTATCTTATTTATAAGACTTCAAACTACTATTTAAAACAAAAAAAAAGAAGAAAATCGATTTTTTGAAAATTTCAAACTGTCCCCTTAACCACTTGCGCTGGCGACTGATTGCGGACCATAACGAATGACCAAACCGTCTACAATAATTCGTCGCTTTCCTTTTGAACTCATCGATACGATATCACTGGATAGAAATTATTGAGAAGCAATAAATTTATTATTATATGCAATTTTGCCTGGGTTATACTTAAATATACTTCAAAATGAGAAAAATATTGCAATTTGGGGCTGTTTTAAAGTTTAGGACCTTTCGTATCTTATTTCTGAGACTTCAAACTACTATTTAAAACAGAAACAAAAAAAAAAGAAAATCGATTTTTTAAAAATTTCAAACTGTTTTGATCCCTTGACCATTTGCGCTGGCAACTGATTGCGGACCATAACGAGTGACCAAACCGTCTACAATAATTCGTCGCTTTCCTTTTGAACTCGTCGGTACGATGTCACTGGATAGAAATTATTGAGAAGCAATAAATTTATTATTATATGCAATTTGGAGCTGTTTTAAAATCTAGAACCTTTTGTATCTTATTTCTAAGACTTCAAATTACTATACTATTTAAAACAGAAACAAAAAAAAAAAAAATCGATTTTTTTGAAAATTTCAAGTTGTCCTAACCCCGTAACTCTCGCTTTCAGGACGAAGAGTTTCACGAAATTCTGCACAGCGCTGCAAGAATCGAATTCCTCTACACTCATCTGTTCGACGAGGTGATCGTGAATGCCGACCTCTCCATGGCGTTCGAGCAACTGGTGAACGCTGTTCATCGAGTCGAGTCGGAACCGCTTTGGGTACCCGCCTCGTGGGTTCAATAAACTTTCAAGTTTATCAAGATCGGAACGTTCCGCGGGGAAAGGAAACGTTGCGAGTTGAACGTAGCTACGTACATATTTCCACCACCTTATGATCGCCGGATCGCTTTCCTCCAAATTTCTCAAGCTATGTTTCTTTAGCAAAGCGCGATCCTTTCTCCTTTGGCACACTCCCCTATAGCACTTGAAATTGACGCGTACTATCCGAGGAATAACGTCGACGATGCCTTTCCGCTCCTAGATATTTATGTATTTTATACACGTCGCTATTTTCTGGACTCGACTCATCTTCCTCTCTCTCTCTCTCTCTCTCTTTTCAACATCAATCTTCAAATTATACGTGTGTATAGATGTAAATGTCGGCCGGTAACGCGCAACTGTAAAGGGGATGGTATCAGGAGACAAGCCGTCGATTGTATTTTTGCAGCGATCTCGTTTCTAACCTCATATCGTATACGATGCTTGTTTTTTCTAACGTCGATCGTCGAGTGTATCATCGATGCGTCATTTTTTCAAATTTTTACTGCCACGAATTCGCGGCATCTCGCGACAATGGAGAAAGCGTTGCTGTCCCGCCGGAGGATGTTTCGAATTTGTATGAAAAGAAGTGGAACGGGTGGATGGACCGGGTGTTAAAGTTATTTAAAAAGTGATTTTGGGATCAACGATTATAACGTGACGAGTCGAAGGATTCCTTCTCCGAAGAATTTTGCGACGTGTCGGAAAAGAAAAAAACAGGAGAAAGAAAAACTTTTGAAGCGTTCAGCAATCGTTTACCGCCACTCATGACCTTTGATCCCAATTGTTGTTGATTGTTGCCAAATAATGTATCGTATCTAGAACACGACGAGAGAATCACCTCACCGATTATTGTATTTTCCACCTGATCAGCATTGCCATGATATCGCTATTTTTTTCATGATTATTAAAGGGCTGCCAGCATGAGGAAGATTTATGCACGCTACGCTCTACTGGCGTTGCATCAAATAGCTCATCCTCGATGTAAACTCTGTATGTTATCGAAATATAGCATTACACTTTCAAGATGTCGTCACTTGGTCCTTTGCCCGATATCTCTCGCACGGAAGCCATTCTGCACGCTGACGTAACGAAGAGCTTCACGGAAGGACTTTACGGTTTTGCGTACGTGCGACGAATTTGTCGAGTCAAAGCCAGTACTCTGAGGTAACGAACTCTTTGCTATTTGTCCGATGCAGATAGACGAAGTACGATCTACGCAACGATCGAGATTCACAATCTTCGTTGCATTTTATTCGCGAGTAAAACCGCAAATTATTTTATTTTATTTTTACTTTTATTATTATTTTATATTATTTTTATTTTTCCTACGCGTTTATAATTTTCTATATTAATAAAATTTAACATAATATTTTATATTTATTTTACTTCGTACTTTTTAATATAATATTTAATAATATTTTCTATAACTGCATGCAATTCGTTGCATTTTATTTGCGAGTGAAACAAATTATTTTATTTTATTTTTACTTTTATTATTATTTTATATTATTTTTATTTTTCCTACGCGTTTATAATTTTCTATATTAATAAAATTTAACATAATATTTTATATTTATTTTACTTCGTACTTTTTAATATAATATTTAATAATATTTTCTATAACTGCATGCAATTCGTTGCATTTTATTTGCGAGTAAAACCACCAAATTATTTTATTTTATTTTTATTTTTATTATTATTTTATTATTTTATATTATTTTTCCTACGTGTTTATAATTTTCTACATTAATAAAATTTAACATAATATTTTATATTTATTTTACTTCGTACTTTTTAATATAATATTTAATAATATTTTCTATAACNTTTTTATTATTATTTTATTATTATTTTATATTATTTTTCCTACGTGTTTATAATTTTCTACATTAATAAAATTTAATATAATATTTTATATTTATTTCATTTTGTACTTTTTAATATTATATTTAATAATATTTTCTATAAAATTGCATTGTAACGTCGCATGCAAGCTATCTTTAGTCCGAATTGTTTTTCTCGTTTATTTTGGTTTCAAAGGGGTATTCTGGCAATCCCGCTTAAAAAAATCAATTTCTTTTTTCCACATTCTCTCAAAGTATGTGCTTTCGAAAATGTCTATATACAAGGATTTGTTTGAATTCGTAAAATTAGCAAAGTTACAGATGTTTAAAGGGAACGGTGTACTGCTCGTAACGTAAGTATGAATATTTTTGTACAACGGGTAACAAAAGCTTCAAATGTGTTTTTCTCAAAAAATATTTTATTTACAACATTATTATTTATTTTTATATTATTATTATTTTATAATATTTTATTTTCTGTACTGCTCGATTGATTGTGAGTATGAATATTTTTGTACAACGGGTAACAAAAGCTTCAAATGTGTTTTTCTCAAAAAATATTTTATTTACAACATTATTATTTATTTTTATATTATTATTATTTTATAATATTTTATTTTCTGTACTGCTCGATTGATTGTGAGTATGAATATTTTTGTACAACGGGTAACAAAAACTTCAAACGTGTTTTTCTCAAATCCATATTTTTTAAACTGGTTTTAGTTGAACCGATTGACTTGAAATTTGGAGGAGATCTTCACCGGAGTGTCCTTTATCGCATAAACCTCGGATTTCAAAATCTGATGTTCTTTTTTATTTTTTTTTTTTTTTTTACCACCCAAAAGACGAAAAGTACAAGGAAAATCGATATTTTAACTTCAAAATGCTGCCATTTTTTTCAATTTTCGAAATTTCGCTGTTTCCGTGGTTCATGCGATGGCCATATTTATACTAACTAAGATGCACTTTGGTTTTGTTAGTTTCAAATAATCAGGCGGAAGTCACGTCAGTCATTCGAACCCGTTTTTAAAAAACGCGCTTTACCTAAGGCTATATAATTTTCACAACTTTCCATTAATTTCGTTAAAAAAAAATTGTAAATACTGTTCAAGTATGAATAAATCCGTGTGCGAAAACTGCATACCAAAATGTATCCTGGTTCTCTTAGAAAAAAGTCCCAAAGAAGTCCAGAGTACCCGCTTGATCTAAGAAATCAGTTCGACCAAACATTTTCAACTCCGACACTCGAAGAACACGTGAATTCGATTTACGTGTTACTAATTAAACGTTTATAATTAAATTCATAAAACGGTGTGTTTGAAAATGTGTGTATATGTGTGCGTGTATATCCAAGATCGAACCAGAAAGCATTGGTTGCGGAATTAATATATCCGCGTCTAACACGTAACGCTCTCCGCGATAGCCCGTATTAGCCAAACAGCTAATATACAGGCCGTTGCAAACACTATTTTTGGGAGTGTCGGTTTTCTAATTGAACTTGAATCATCGGAGGTTCCGAGCACGTGCATCGGAATTGGCCGCAAAGCGCGTTGCCTGCCTTTACGAAAATAGAACCAACGACAGACTGGCCTACGAGCATGCTCGAGTGAACTCCTCTTTGTTTCACCTTGGTCAGTGACGCTTGGGGATAGCGGCTAATTAGTAAGAGACAAGAGACAAAATTCGACGAAAATTATTCGGTGATAAACATACGTGACTTTTCGTTGACCATGCGACCATGCCGTGGAGTAACCGAGCCTGGCCTAAATCCGCGGCTGCGCGAATCAAAGAGCGCTCCCAAGAGTGGCCGAACACGACAGCCGCGATAGTTTCAGGGAAAGGGTGACGAATTAAACATTGGCCCAGTGTTCAATCAATGTCCTTACTTGGGCGCCGACAGATCAGCTTTGAAAGGGTGAAGAATTAGGGTTGAAGGGTTGCTCCTGGTCGGATTAATGGCGCCGTTTCTGCCGCACTTTCGTACACGCGACCGACCGCGTTGTTATCACTTTCAATAAATTTTTTCCCAGAAAAAAAAACCGGACGAAATTTAATAGTGTCGTGGACAAGATTGCCTATGTATTACCTATATCGTCGATCAAGCGGCACAAATGAATACAGGTAGGTGGACATTTTCTTTTATGGATATTTTCGACCAAGTCGAGTGATATTCGACAGGCGAATAAGTATGTAAAAAAAGAGAGAAGAAAATATAAAATGTGCGCAAATTGATATTTCCCTGTTGCACTCTATGGTCGTAAGAAAGTTTTCGAACCGTTGAAGTTGGACGTTTGGAAAATTTTGCGGAGGATTTTGCTTTACTTAAAAGAACTGTCCGAGCCCCGGAATAGTCTAGTTTATTTGCAGCGGCTCGCCACGAATTATTAAAGAGGCCGTTAACGAACCACGGTCGTGATATTAAGAGACAAATTTACGGATCCGCAGCGTCGGTTCGACGTCGACCTCGTTTAAAATTAAACCGAAGCCGGTCAGTATGGAAAAGAACGTCCTCTTACGTAGACGCGAAAACCGATCCACGTAATCGAGACGTTCGCAAGAGATTCGTCAGCGAGGTTATTATCGTCCCCCCTAAAATGTGTCAATGACACGGTCAATCGCACGTGAATTATCAACGAAAACGCGATTATAATTTCTGATGAGGTCGCGTGCACGTTATCGGCCTTCGTCGGGTTTGTCGCGCTGCTCCTATGAATTTTCATTAATCGCGCGCGTTCTGCACGAGTACACGTTTCGAACGAAGCACTGCATCCTCGTGAGAACCCTCGTTTTGAAAATTTCGATCGTTTTGCGGAGAATCTTCATCGATCGCTTCGACACAAAGAGCCACGTTTTTATTTTATCATTATTATGGATTTTAGTATTTTAATTTTGCCTTCTGATTCGTGTTATTAATTCTTTGCCCTTGAAAACGGGTTTTCAAATAATGCTGTTTAAATGACATTTGAGCACGAAATTTTGTCGATTGCGTTCTTCTGTTCAAAGCAATCATTAAGTATAATATGTAACAGTTAATTTCAATCTTTTCAAAAATTTCCTACGCCATTTTACAAACTTTCGCAAGAAGTAACAAGAAGTTTAGTTTATCCGAATAATAATTCAACGATAATGAATATCGACTTCCTTTACTCTGAAATTTCTTCTTTTTGAAATAAAGATCGTTTCCGTTTTGCGCAGAATCTTCATCGATCGCTTCGACACAAAGAGCCACATTTTTATTTTATCATTATTATGGATTTTAGTATTTTAATTTTGCCTTCTGATTCGTGTTATTAATTCTTTGCCCAGAAAACGGGTTTTCAAATAATGCTGTTTAAATGACATTTGAGCACGAAATTTTGTCGATTGCGTTCTTCTGTTCAAAGCAATCATTAAGTATAATATGTAAAAGTTAATTTCAATCTTTTCAAAAATTTCCTACGCCATTTTACAAACTTTCTCAAGAAGTTAAACTTAACAAGAAGTTTAGTTTATCCGAATAATAATTCAACGATAATGAATGTCGACTTCTTTTACTCTCAAATTTCTTCTTTTTGAAATAAAGATCGTCGTCGATCGTTTCCGTTCTGCGCAGAATCTTCATCGATCGCTTCGACACAAAGAGCCACGTTTTTATTTTATCATTATTATGAATTCTAGTATTTTAAGCATTTGCCTTCTGATTCGTGGTACGAACATTGTTAACTCTTTGCCCTTGAAAACGATTTTTCAAATAATGCTGTTTAAATGACATTTGAGCACGAAATTTGGTCGATTGCGTTCTTCTGTTCAAAACAATCATTAAGTGTAATATGTAAAAGTTAATGATACGTAATTTCTATCTTTTAAAAAATTTCCTACGCCATTTTATAAACTTTCGTAAGAAGTAACGAGAAGTTTAGTTTATCCGAATTATGGCGAATCAATCGAACAATAATTCTACGATAATAAGTATCAACTGCCTCTATCCTCGAATTTCATCTCTTTGAAATTTTATTATTTCTACCCACCCTACTCTATTTATATCTACACAATACCTACATAATTTCATTATCAGCAATTACAAAAAATTTTACAATTCTAGCAATTAGCTAAACAAAAGTCTCCTTAGTCGAGAATGCAAAGAATTAACAAAGAGGTCGGACGTGGGAAAAGTTTCGTAATCTAGTGGTAGTTGATGCGAATTATGGCGAATCGAATAATAATTCTACGATAATAAGTATCAACTGCCTCTATCCTCGAATTTCATCTCTTTGAAATTTTATTATTTCTACCCACCCTACTCTATTTATATCTACACAATACCTACATAATTTCATTATCAGCAATTACAAAAAATTTTACAATTCTAGCAATTAGCTAAACAAAAGTCTCCTTAGTCGAGAATGCAAAGAATTAACAAAGAGGTCGGACGTGGGAAAAGTTTCGTAATCTAGTGGTAGTTGATGCGAATTATGGCGAATCGAATAATAATTCTACGATAATAAGTATCAACTGCCTCTATCCTCAAATTTCATCTCTTTGAAATTTTATTATTTCTACCTACTCTATTTATATCTATTATTTCTACCTACTCTATTTATATCTACACAATACCTATATAATTTCATTATCAGCAATTACAAAAAATTTTACAATTCTAGCAATTAGCTAAACAAAAGTCGAGAATGCAAAGAATTAACAAAGAGGTCGGACGTGGGAAAAGTTTCGTAATCTAGTGGTAGTTTATGCGACTTATGGCGAATCGAATAATAATTCTACGATAATAAGTATCAACTGCTTCTATCCTCGAATTTCATCTCTTTGAAATTTTATTATTTCTACCTACTCTATTTATATCTATTATTTCTACCTACTCTATTTATATCCACACAATACCTATATAATTTCATTATCAGCAATTACAAAAAATTTTACAATTCTAGCCATTAGCTAAATATAAGCATCTATAGTCGAGAGTGCAAAGAGTTAACAGATAGGTCGAATCTTACACATTTGCCGAAATAGCTCGATAGGCGCCATACGCGCTCTTTCAAACGCGGCAATGATTTTGTAAAATCGATAAACAGCCCCGGAGTTGAAAGGAAGTTTCTCGGGGCACGGCACAATCGATAGATTCTCGGCGTGCATAGAGGAGAATTCAAAATATTGGCTTAACGCCAGGAACAACGGCGACTAACGACGATAAGACTGGTCGGGTAAATGTAACACCGCCAAAATAAGCACGCGCCGCGCTAGCAAAAAGACGAGTGTGCACGACCGCCGAAAGTTCGCTCAACCAAGATCATCGTCTCTCGCTCACCGACACGTACCGAAATACGTGAAAATCACGAATTCCTCGGTTGCGCAAACCTCGGAAGAGAGACGAAATTAACTTGACACGGACTCGGGGCTCGGTCAAACGATATTTCCCTTTCGTTTATCAGTTCTCGCTCGCAACGATCGGGGCAACATGTTACCCGGGGACCGAGACGATCGATCGACTTGACGTCTCGTTATCGATAACATACGGTGTGTCGCGGATGGTGTCCACGTCGACGATGACGAAGAATCGGGAAAACAAGTTGCCAACGTTGAACGACCAGCTCTACTACGGGAGAATTTCTCTGTCCAGTGGGATAAAGTGCCGTAACGTCCAAGACGCCATGTATCAGCGTGCCTCCAATCGAGTAAGCGTTTCTCGTTTCGTCTTTCACCTACATTTCCATGCATGTATTCGAGTGCAAGCACGTACGGCCGCGTAACGTTCGACCGTCTTCTCGAAAATCGATTAATTTACGATTCAGTAATTGTTCGTGAAACGATCGTTTTACGCTCGAACGCCAGCAGTCAGTTGCGCAGCAGAATTTTCCCGAGACGATTTATTACGCGTGTTTCGAAGACGTTTATAGCTTACGCGAAAAGCGAAAATACCGAGGGCGAACGCTCCCGTTGCTCCGGGAGACCACCAGTTGGTCGATCGAGAGGAGGAAAAAAATATAAAGAAAGAAACATGGAGAGAAGAAAAGACGGGGGTCGCCAGGGTGGCCAGAGGCGACAGGTCGAGCCAACGCGGAGAGAAACAAACGCGTACACACGTTGCCCCGGCAGATCCTCCATTCTTTCGACGATGCGCGCGTGTACATAAGCGTCGAACGAGCCACAACCGAACCGACTTAACCGACATATAAATAGCGTTTAGTTGAAACGGACGCGGTAGAACACGCGTGCACGTCTCTACGAGCCGATCCGGAAGGCACGACTCGCTTTTCAAGGAACTTCTCCTACTCCGAACGCCGGGAGACGCCTTGGTGGCGTGCGGGAGTGTCTGTTGATCCGCGTACGCCGTCAGTGATTTCCGAGAGTTTCCGCGGGAACCATCGATTTTCAACGCGCCGACTCGCTCTCCTCATTTCCTCCGCAATCGTCGATTCAAAGTTTCTCCATTTCTCTCTAGTAAGTAAGCCTCTCGATAAGTAAGCCTTTCGTCGGTGTCTTTGACATTTCAAAAGCCACCCTCGCCCCTCTAAGAGATTCTTCGTAGAGTTTTAACCTGTATTTGATTTGAACTCAATTTAAATCCGCGTGTATAAAGAAAAGATATCGGCACCTTCGTACGTGCTTGCGCACTATGCACGCCACTTTAATTAACTTCTTGCGCTGGAATGAACGTGCCACGAACGTCGAGAATTTTTTTGCTGCAAAATTGTAATATTTTCTCAGTTTTAAATTATATTTAAAGTAAAACAAATGATAAATTTATTACTTCTCAATAATCTCTATCCAGTGATGTCGTACCGAGTTCAAAAAGAAAGCGACAAATTGTTGTGTACGGTTCGGTCACACGTTACGGTCCGCAATTAGTTGCCAGCGCATGAGATTAACCTCTTGCACTGGAATGACGTGCCACGAATATTGAGAATTTTTTGTTGCAAAATTGTAATATTTTCTCGGTTTTAAATTATATTTAAAGTAAAACAAATGATAAATTTATTACTTCTCAATAATTTCTATCCAGTGATGTCATACCGAGTTCAAAAAGAAAGCGACAAATTGTTGTGTACGGTTCGGTCACTCGTTACGGTCCGCAATTAGTTGCCAGCGCATGAGATTAACCTCTTGCACTGGAATGACGTACCACGCATACTGAGAATTTTTTTGTTGCAAAATTGTAATATTTTCTCGGTTTTATTTAAATATATTTAAATAAAACAAAATAGACGAAATAAGTAATAAATTTATTACTTCTCAATAATTTCTATCCAGTGATATCATACCGACGAGTTCAAAAAGAAATCGACGAATTATTGTGTACGGTTTGGTTACTCGATGATCTGCAATTAATTGCCAGCGTAACAGGTTAACCTCTTGCACTGGAATGACGTGCCACGCATATTGAGTATTTTTTTGTAATATTTTCTCAGTTTTAAATATATTTAAAGTAAAACAAAATGGGCAAAACAAATAATATTATTACTTCTCAATAATTTCTATCTAATGATATCATACCGACGAGTTCAAAAAGAAAGCCAAAAATTGTTGGGTACGGTTCGGTCACTCGTTATGGTCCGCAATCAATCGCCAGTGCAAGTAGTTAACCTCTTGCACTGGAATGACGTGCCACGCATATTGAGAATTTTTTTGTTCCAAAATTGTAATATTTTCTCAGTTTTAAATATATTTAAAGTAAATCAAAATAAGCAAAACAAATAATAAATTATTACTTTTCAATAATTTCTATCCAGTGATATCGACGAGTTTAAAAAGAAAGCGACGAATTGTTGCGTACGGTTCGGTCACTCGTTATGGTCCGCAATCAGTCGCCAGCGCAAGCGGTTAACTTTTCTCTTCTACCTGCCTGCCCTTGAACCGTGAATCTAACGCACGCGTTTCCCAACGCGTTTCCCAACGCGTTTCTACTTTTTTTCACTCGCTGCATGCCGAGAACGACGTTTGCACAGGCTAACAGTAAGTAGATGGGACTCTCTTTTAATATGCACAAGTGATGGAAACAGGAGGGCCGATTGGAGGAAGATAACCGGCAGGTAAACGGGGCGCGGGCTACGCTAAGGCTAAGGTGCAATTCTCTGGCGACAAAGGGCAACAACTGCCCTGTCAACAATACCAGCATCGTCGCGTCCAGGGGGGAGCTTGCTCGAAGTAACTGCGCGGCCAGAGAGACGCCGGCGCCGTCCACCGTTTACAAGACAGCCGTGAACGCGAATGGTACTCGCGCCAAATTTCACCACCATTTCCCCAAACAACAGTCCTCCAACGAAGTCGTAGCATCCGTGGATCGCGACAAGTCTCAGCGGCCTATTCGCAAGTCATTCTCCGTGCCCGATTATCTCCGAGACAGTACGTACATAAATACCTGCAATTACACGTTCGTTGTTCCCTCGTTGCGAAACGAATCTCGAAATAGACGATTCGAAAAGGGAACGGCGGCACGCGTTTACCGATTTTCTTTTTCCAGCTGGCTCGTCGTCAAGAAACTGAAAACACTTGGCGTTTGAAACGAACACTACTAGAGAGAATGACTTTTCAGGTTTCTCGACGACGCGGAAGATCGATCGGAAAACGACCGATGAAGGTATTTTGAAGAGATCGTCCGCTTTTCTGTCGAGTCTCACCCACTCTGCCGCTAGAATCCGTGCGAGCAAGCTAGACGAAAGCCGCTCGGAGGACAGTTACTGCAACGAGAACACCTGTTCGATCAGGCATTCGCCGCTGAGGGGATACCTTTCGATCTTGAGCAGGGTGACGAACGATCTTGAGCCGTTTCGACGAGCTCGTTCGTCGAGCGTTCAAACGTTGCCGGTCGAACGGCGTAGGAGAAGCGGCGCTCGCGTGAAGAAATCCGTGTCGTTCAGTTCGGACACGAGTTTCGAGGAGAAACGCCTGCCTTACAGAAGAGTGGCCGCCGTTCACGAGGTCAAAGTCTATCACAAGGGTGTTTTGCAAGGTATTTACTATTTTCTTTTCTCTCATTCGGATTCTCTCGTTCGCATCTGAAACCGAAAAACACAGACGCAACTCGTCAATTTTGCACTCTTTCTGGTGCCTGCACGCTTTGGGCATCGCTCTTGTTTTCTTTGGAAATCCGTCAAGAAGAATATGCACGAACGCATATACGAACGGACTGAATAAACGAACGGGGGGAGAAAATAGAAGTCGAATAACACGACGCGTTGAAAGCGGGCGACTAAAACGAACACAACGGTAGAATCATCGATTATCGAGAGAGGCACACCACCCACGTAAATAATTACTCTCCGTAGAATGACTCTCTGTAGAATTGTTCTCCGTTCAATGCTAATTTTCGCTAAAACCAATCTTCTTGTGTTACCAATACATATATCCAGTGTTATAATTGATTAGAAAGATAAATATGTCTGTCACGTAAACGTAAACTATCGAGCCAACGAAGGCTACCTGGACAGCCTGTTTGTTGCTTCTCTATCTTATTTCTCTCCCTTCCCCCCCCCACTTTTACTTCTGCATCTTGAAAAATTTGTCATGACAGACGTAAAACACTCGGTTGATTGCGTAGATCGTGGCGTGCACGAGGCGGACACCGCGGGAAAAGTGCCGTCCTCGTGGCAAGCGACCTCCGAGGGCGCATCGGCCCTTCTCAGGGCAGCCAGAGATGCCGACGACACTGCCCTCGAGCAAATTGCTGCCCACGTGCGAAAATTCGGCCTCGCCGACATGGACGTCAATATCGCTGACAGCAGCGGCAGGGTAAGTCATCGTTAATCACGTTGGTTACGTGGCTTTTCACTAGAAGCGATTGATTTCGATTAGAAAATTATTATTATTAACATTGGAAATTATTATTATTATTGAACAAATTACAAAAATACAAAACACCGTATCTGTCAACTTTTTTTAATCTAGTACCTATAGACAATTGCTATTTTGCTGGAAATTCGTCGTGTATAAAATACTGTATTTGTCACTGTTTTTTAATACTTGACTCACTAAAAATATTTGATTTTTTAATCAGGTACCTATAGACAATTATCATTTTGCTGGAAACTAGTCGTGTACAAAAAATGCAAAATATTATATCTTTCACTGTTTTTTAATGTAAAATACTTTACTAAAAATATTTGATTTTTTAATTTAGCACCTATAGACAGTTACTATTTTGCTAGTCGTGTACAAAAAATACAAAAATGTATCTGTCATCTTTTTTTAATCTAAAATACTTGATTCGCTAAAAATACTTGATTTTAATCAGAAAATTATTAGTGAAAAAATTACAAAAGTACAAAACACCGTATCTGTCACCTTTTTTTAATCTAGTACCTATAGACAATTGCTATTCTGCTGGAAATTAGTCGTGTACAAAAAGTACAAAATACTGTATCTGTCACCTTTTTTAAATCTAAAATATTTGACTCGCTAAAAATACTTGATTTTAATCAGAAAATTATTAGTGAAAAAATTACAAAAGTACAAAACACCGTATCTGTCACCTTTTAATTTAATCTAGTACCTATAGACAATTACTATTCTGCTGGAAATTAGTGGTGTACAAAAAATACAAAATAATCTATCACCTTTTTTTAATCTAGTACCTATAGACAATTGCTATTCTGTTGGAAATTAGTGGTGTACAAAAAATACAAAATAATGTATCTGTCACCTTTTTTTTTCGTCTAAAATACTTGATTTTAATCAGAAAATTATTAATGGAAAAATTACAAAAATACAAAAATACAAAACACCGTATCTGCCATCCTTTTCTAATCTAAACAACTGCCACTTTGCTGGTAACATCAGCAAACAGATAACGCAATCTGATAACGTACAATTAAGTAACCGCATTTTTTCGCACATGTCAATTTACGCTTCTGTCATCTGTACGTACGCGTATCATTGGAGCTTTACTACCGGCAGTAACAATGTATTTGCAGAAGCGCGATAAAGGTTTGGAACTTTGTTATCTCGGTAGAGATATACAACAGCTACTTATGCTCGTTAGGCGTGTATGCATACAAATTGTTTCAAAGTCGCGGGAAAAGAAATCGTTTCTTTCACTGGATGTGCGAAATTTAAAAAGAAACGATTGTCACTGACAATATCCTCGTATCATCCTACTTCGTATATACATAAGTATACCGTGCTAATAACCATAACTGCAGCTTGACGTTCTCGGAGTTTATGCATCTGAACTTTTGAACCCTGAAATTATCGTTTGCATTATACGTACGTTCGAGATCCGTAGCAAAACGAGAATAAAACATTTCTTTCTTCCTGAATCTAATTTATTCGTTAACATTAACACATCGTTAACGTCATCTCTCGTTGACGATACTTTGAAATTTAAATTCTCGCGTGTTTCGACACGTGCAACTTTCTACCGACGTGATCGCCACATCACCGCTAAATCTGCCATTGTTTTTAGAGAAACTTTTACTTCCTCGAGGAACGTCGAACGTTCTCATCAATTCTTTGCACGAAGAAAAGAAAGGAAAGGAAAGAAAGAAAAAAACAAGTACGAGTGATCTGCTGACGCGTGTTTGCCATGATGACGCACATAAAGTAATAGCATTTGAACTATCGCGTCAACGTGGTCGCAGTAACCACTTAATAAATTGATTTTTATCGCACAGTCCTTTGTGCGTCTCTCCTTCCGAGAGAAGCAAAGAATAGTCTAGAGTAGGACAGCCTGGCTAGGACAAACCTCTTTTCAACTTTCAACCGGCGTTCGCCCGCGTTTTATTTCCATTTCATTTTCTTGAGGCCGACGAGAACAGCTCCGCGATGCTGTTTCTAACGACGTTGAATACGCATTTGTGTACGTGACACGGCGGAAAACGGAAAGTGGTATCGACGAGAGCATACAGAGAGCGACGTAGAGGAAACGAATGAAAAGTATTGTGAGGGGAACACGAGACGAGTTCTCGACCGGCGTGGAAAATTTAAATAACTCTTCGGTTCGAGACAGAGTTTTATATGTACAGCGTGTCCATAAAGTCTTTTTGCAATTTCAACAATTGATTACAAAGGCAAGTGAAATGACAGATAAGTGGAAGTTATTACAAAATGAGACGTATGTATTCAAGTTTTTTTTTCTTTTTTTGCCTCATTTACACCTCTACATGGGTATCATTAGTTGCACGAAGCACATCAAGACGATACTCGATTTCTTGCACGATCGATGTTTTCCTCGGATGTTCTTGGTCGTTCACTCCTCCTTTTATCGGACACTGTCCCTGTCTCCATAAATTCCTTGTGCCATGCACGAATATGACGAACGTGACGACAGATCTCTTCCATACTTAGTTAGTTCTGAAGTTTCGCCGAGTCTGCAGATCCGATTTGGTTTCAATAAACGATGATACACATTGTGCTTTCTCTAGTCATTTTGTAAGGGTAATCAATTAACAGTATCTTATTCGTCAACAGGGTACGTGAAATACAGTGTGACAAAAACCTTGATAACCACTGAGTACACAGAACAAATCTGACGAAGATGTCTCATCAATTGCCTTTGTAATAAATTTTTGAAATTGTAAAGAGACTTTATAGACCACCATGTGGTTATGTTAAGATATCGTGTATCGAACAAAGGGACATTACTAATCTAAAGCAAAAGATCACTGATGCCATTGGGTATGCTACAGCGAACATGGAGTACCGTCTTGATGTGCTTCGTGAAACTAATAATGCCCATACAGAGGTGTATTAAATGAGGCAAAAAGCACTTGAATATATACGTCTCATTTTGTAATAATTTCCACTTATCTGTCTTTTCACTTGCCTTTGTAATAAATTTTTGAAATTGCAAAGAGACTTGCATAGTTTCAACCAAGTTTTACATACAACCGGACTTTTGTGCCAGCCTTCGAATATAACTAGACATTTCGATTGTTTATGCACGATGCCAGACCGCCATCAGCTACATGGCTGGGAATGGTGCCTCGACGATGCTGGAACTAGCTCTGTCGTACGACAGGGTGGACCCGAACGTTCCCGACAACGAAGGCAACACGCCTCTGCATTTTGCCGCGCAGGCTGGTAAGTGATGATTTAAAAGAAAGTGTTAATTTAAAAAAAAAAAAAAGAGAAAAAAAAATGAAAGAAGGTAAATATGCTGACGAGTTATATATACCAGTTTCTCGTTGCGGTTCTGCGCGTGCTGGAAAACGCAAATCGTTCGAAAGAAGGTTTCTTCGATCAAAATAAAATTTGTTGCTCCGAAGTTGCTCTTTCAAGGACAGACTTCCATCTCTGCCCCGTACAACCGTGTCGTGCGTAATCGGAAGAATGCGGCCACGCGGTGGGCATAAATTTTGTAAATACAACAGTTCTCGCATCGTTAGAAAAAACCTCGGGTCATATCGGACAGACAACTATACCCATAGTATAGTTATAACACACACGTATGTGCATACAATAACGTCAAGAAGCGGACGTCAAATTTTATACTCGTGATGTGCCGCAAGGCGCAAGGATCCCAGTCGCGTCATCGGCGCCAGAAATAAATGATACGTTAGAGTACTTACTTGAAACTTGCTGGCGCGTGGTTTTGCAGAGTGACGTAGGACGTTTCAAGCCAAAACACTGTCGAACGTTACTGTTCCGATTCCGCGAAGTTTCACGACGTTTGTTCCGTTCTCGATTCAAGGGGGCAGGACAGTTTGACGAGCCTAAAAATTACGAATAGTTCGGAGAACTAGTAGAAAAAAAAGTATATAGTTGATTGACAGGAGCTTTTATGATTTATTTTAACATATTATGAACTATAAAAAGCAACATTAAAAGAGAAAAAAAGAGGTCTACTTCACATTTTTAACGGAACTTTTCTACATTGCCTAACGGTGTGTATGATTCCAGCCAAACAGGATTAGCTGCAATAAAAAGGCAAAATAGTTCAAAAGTAAACAATATTCTCTGGGGATTGACGATCCAACATTTTCATTTCTGTGAAAATTATGAAAATAGCAGCTATTATTTTGATGTATCGAATTTGTGCCAAAAATTTCTACGTTTTTTGTTTATATTTTTCGAAATTGTTAAAAATTAAAAAATGTTCGATTGTCAATCCCTATTAAATGTTACAATAAAGAAAAGTTTCACAGTAATCGGTTCGTTGGATTCCGAGATATCTTGCACACCGTTTCTCAAAACCTAGTTTCGAGAGAAACGCGTTTAAAGTTTCAGAATGTCATTTTTCATATGTATCCTTTACTTACTTTTTTTACTTATATCTCACAGTTTTTACAATTCACAACTAAACTGAATCCAAGTCCCCTAATAGTCGATTCACCAAAAGTAATATTTGAATCACACGATTTACACTTTGTAATACTGCTTAAAGTTGTAAACAGTGATACAGATTCAATTATTCTCTATCCGCGGATTTATTATTATACCTCAAAATAAGTCGTCTTAAAAGCTAGGATCTTTTGTATCTTATTTCTAAGACTTTAAACTACTATTTAAAACAAAAAAAAAAAAGAAAATTGATTTTTTGAGAATTTCAAACTGTCCTGATCCGTTAACCACTTGCGCTGGCAACTGATTGCGGACCATAACGAGTGACCAAACCGTCTACAATAATTCGTCGCTTTCCTTTTGTATTCGTCGGTACATCACTGGATAGAAATTATTGAAAAATAATAAATTCATTATTATATGCAATTTTGCCTGAGTTGTACTTAAATATACTTCAAACTGAGAAAAATATTGCAATTTCGGGCTGTTTTAAAGTCTAGGACCTTTTGTATCTTATTTATAAGACTTCAAACTACTATTTCAAACAAAAAAAAAAAAGAAAATTGATTTTTTGAGAATTTCAAACTGTCCTGATCCCTTAACCACTTGCGCTGGCAACTGATTGCGGACCATAACGAGTGACCAAACCGTCTACAATAATTCGTCGCTTTCCTTTTGTATTCGTCGGTACATCACTGGATAGAAATTATTGAGGAGTAATAAATTCATTATTATATGCAATTTTGCCTGGATTATACTTAAATATACTTCAAAATATTGCAATTTTGGGCTGTTTTAAAGTCTAGGACCTTTTGTATCTTATTTCTAAGACTTCAAACTACTATTTAAAAAACAAAAAAAAAAAAAATCGATTTTTCGAAAATTTCAAACTGTCCTGACCCCTTAACTGGGCCGTCTCGTTCCGTTCGATCCAGGGCAAACGGAGTGTCTGAACATACTGCTTCAAAGATGCCCGGACATCCAAGTGGACGCGAGAAACGCATCGGGCTTCACTCCGTTGATGAAGGCAGCCCTCCAAGGAAGAACCAAATGTGCCAAAATTCTGTTATTCGCCGGTGAGCGGAAAGTCTTTTCATTCTTCTCTTATGTTTCTTGCAAAAAGCACAGTACCAGCTCGTGTCTGGAAAAAAGGTTGGGAAGCGTAAGTGTACGAACTTTGGTTTCTAGGCGCGAATCCGACGCTGAGAGATCACGGGAGAGGACTGAGGGCCGAACAGTGGGCCAGATTTTGCGGAAGATACGTGTGCGCCGAAGTGATCGAGAGGTTCGCCAGACATCGACTTCTGGAAAGATCGACTTCTTGCCGCTGGGGTAGCGAACCCGAACTGGCAGCAAAAGTACTTCAGGGAAAGGTAATTGTGCCTTTGACGAGGTATCACATTGTCGGCCGT
The DNA here is from genome assembly GCF_011392965.1 of Frieseomelitta varia. NCBI lineage: Eukaryota > Metazoa > Arthropoda > Insecta > Hymenoptera > Apidae > Frieseomelitta > Frieseomelitta varia. The sequence goes on along the minus strand of NW_025110005.1, from coordinate 29,216 downwards.
CGTCGCGAAAATTTGCACTTTGCATCACTACTTTCGCAAGACGTACGAAAAAAAAAAAAAAGAAATTCTGATTTCAGAATCTCCAATTCGATGTTCGTATTCTGAAAACTGTTTCGTTGCTTGCAAGATGAACCACTTGGTTAATGACATGGCATTTATTTTTTAGAAAGAAACCCGTTTTCGCAAAAACCTGAAATTCACTGCAGATTCACATTAAATTGTCTGTACGCGAGAAATCTGCAATTTGACAAGCTAAATTTTATTGACAAATATAATGTAATTACGGTAGCCCCCATAAATAGTTCTTTTTCAATGTGACAAAAGAATATTTTGTTCTTTCTGTCTTATTAAACAAGTATGTATTTAACAAAGGAATATTCTTCCTATTGCAATATAATTAAACAATATCCGTATAATTAAACAACTTTCTGTTTTTATCAATAAAAGATCTTTTGTACTTGATGATGTTTCAGCAGAAAATCTAGCTCTTACTTTACTTTCATTTTTCGTAATTGTACGAATTGTCGATTCATTTCTGTGAAATTTCTTGCAAAAGAGATGTTAACCTATCACCAGATTTCAACCGATCAAGAATTTCATCCAATTTTTCTTCCAACAATATAAATCTTCTACTCTGCTTATCTTTTCCAAAGATCCTGGGAGTCATGGCTGGAAAATATTATTTCTTACTTCCGACATTAAATCTAGTGGAAAAAAAGATTGCCTTACCTTATACTCGATTAGTATCTACTTTGCAATTGAAATGAATTCCTTTTTGAAATAACACAACTAATTCTGCACGGAAATAACTGTTCCGCGATACACACTTTAAACAATCCCTTCTTATCGCAAGAGTTAATGCAAATCTGTGCTTCGAGTTATTCAAGGACGCGCATATTTTCATATCAGAAATGAGTCTTTTTCAGTGGCGCAATTTTTAGTCCTTCTGTACTCATTATTCTGCGAATGACTGCGCAGTAAAATCTGTCTTACGCAGCGGCAATTGCGATGAGAAAAATATGCGGTCGTCGAAGCGATAATGGCAGTGCCACAGAGAATAATGAAAAGTGTTGGATAATGCACAGGTGATGCCTGTTCCGACCGCACCTCTGTCGCCGCCATCTTCCGGGCTCAAGTCGAAGATAAGGAAAGTTTTTCGCACCACGTCCGGGCCAGATCGAAGCTTCTCCTTGGTCTCTCAATTAACCAGCGCTGCCCTTTGCGCAAGCAGTCCGGCACTACCAAAATCCAGCGACGTTCCTCCCGTGGTTAAAAGCCTTCTCCGACCTTTGAGCGTTCCACAGTTAAGGTAAAGCTTTCGCTCTTTTTTGCGTTTATACCAAACAGCCGATCCTCATTTTGTTGATTCTTCTGTTCCTTTCGATTCTTTCCAGAGTGACTCTGGTTTCGCCGCAAGATTTTCTTGAGCAATCGAAGGACAAGTACGCGCCAAATTTCACGGAGAAGATCGAGAATACGGTAGGAAAGCCATCGCGGTCGAAGAACAAAAACAAATAAAAACGACGAGTCACGTTCAGCGATTCATCCGCCGACTATTCGGTTCGGATACACAGTTCCTACCAAACGATCCTCGTTCAAGTACTATTGATATACTAAAAATCTTGTACGGTCATTCTTTTTTCTAGTCGATCGAAATTTAACAAACTTTTCAACCTCGTATTCTATTCCACGCAACGATGAAATTTATTTTTGCTCTACGATTTTGGTAAATATCGCCAGAGGTTAGACTGTACAGATAGACAAGTTTCTCCAACTGAACGTCAACGGATCAACAAGAGTTATCGTTATTCATCGAATCGATGAGATAATTTTTCAATGCTTCGTGAAATAATCATTCACCAAGTGAGCGACGAAAACGATTTTTCAACTTACAAATACCTATTGAAAATCATAAACTGACATTTTTTTAAATTATATTGACCGCCGAACAAACTTATAAATAAATATCTTAGTAAAACTGTCGTATATTATTTGTAAGACGGTTGCTAGCTATTAAAGGCGAAAGCAATCTTTCTTCTTCGGGGCGAGCCAGAACCATACTCTGACAAGGACATTACCACATGTACTTACATGTTTATATATTATACAGTACTCGTAGCAAATACGTACAAAGGTAAAATTTCTATGTGTACATGAAACTTTGCACGTACTTACTCACACCTGCGTCGAGCACTCGAACGTGAGCGTAATGCGTAAATTTTACAACTCGGATAATATTGCCTTCAACAAAAGTGCATACTGTTGTAACAAGAGACAACGAGGTATAACGAACTGCTTCGCAACGCAGGTTTCTATCGTTAATAAAGTTCGTACTTTGCTGTTGAAGAACTGTAAGAAATATATTTTTTAGAATAAACATTAACGAGGCGGCGGAAACTTTGTCTCAATACAGATACAACCAGTTTAATCGCTAGTTTTCGAAATATCAAAACATCAGACTGTCGTGATAATTTCAGTTGATATAAAATTGTCGACTTATCCGATTCAACTTGAAAAGTTAATGCATACAGTTATACAGGTCAGGTTTCAAATTTTCTATTTCGACGTTGCCTGCGGTTTTTCGCCTTGGAAAGAATTTCGTACGCTTGCTGTATTTCCATAAACTTCTCCTGAGCCTGTCTCCTTTCTTCCTCGGTGCCTTTTATCTTGTCGGGATGATTGTCCCTCGAAAGAGCTCTCCAACGGGACGTTACCTCGGTTTGTGTGGCCGTTTGAGAAAGTCCTAAAACCTACACGCAAAAATTTCGCATTCAGACACGTGTGATGCAATTGCACACGTAACGGGGAATCGAGGCGTACCTTGTAAGCGTTTATTTCTCCCCGAGGATCTGTCAGATCTATCAATTGCGCCCACGTTGCCCAAAAACCTTGATGAATCGCTTGATTCCAGGTTGCTATGAGACTTGCCTGGAAAATTTCGAATTTTGTAAAATACTCCACATCGTTTCGCGTGATTTTTTTTTCACAAACCTTGAGATCCAACCATATGGGAGACGTTAAGAAGTGTTGAACAGCCTCGGATAATTTGATCTCCTCGCCCTCGCTGTCGGTAATAACAGCGTTAAAGTACAAGTACAATCCTATCAAGGACAGGTAGATCGCGGCAGCTAAGCCGAGACAGAAGATCCTTCGCACGAAGCTTCGTTTCTTCCTCGGCTTCAGTCTCCACTGTTTGCTGAACGTATCGAAACTTAAACTAGCAGCGACCACCATCAAAAATATCCACGTGCTGTCGTCCCCGATGTAGAACAGCGTTGGATAGAGCAAATACGCCGAGCAAAGTGCAATCCATATGGAACCTTGTTCTCTGCCAATATTTCCAACCGTCCAGACACCTGATCAAACACAATTACTAGACATTCGCAGAGGGAAATTCAGGCCGCGGCTGAAACGTTATCAACCATAAATAAATAACAGAGAACAATATTCGATTCGTAAAATTACTTTGCCGGATCGTGTAAGCATCGGTTTAACAACTTGCGCTGGCAAACTGATTGCGGACCATAACGTGACCGAACCGTACACAATAATTCGTCGCTTTCTTTTCCTTTTAAACTCGTCGGTACGATATCACTGGATAGAAATTATTGAGAAGTAATAAATTTATTATTTGTTTTGCCTATTTTGTTTTACTTAAATATACTAAAAACTGAGAAAATATTGCAATTTTGGAACAAAAAATTCCAGCGCAAGATGTTAAACGTATATTCAGCGTGATATTCGCACTTGCGAAATCTTATCGGCTAATTATGCGAGGCACAACGAACATGCTATTAGCGGAGGTAAAAGATAAATTGCGCCTCGGTGACTTCACAGTCAGTTTCTGGATTTTGCGTTTCAATTTCTTTACCTAAAGCAATGACCAAAGGTGTCAGGATTAGCAAGTGTCTGAAATTAATTCCAAATACTTCGTCCTCTGGAATCGCGTTGCGAAATATCTCGGCCCAAAAGTACGCAACCGCATTTGCCGTGGCGAACCGCACCGACGAGAACGGTGGCTGAAACCAAGCGACCAAACACACTGTTTTAATATCAAATTTCGCCTACGAGGTCGATTCGTATTTCTTATATGTATATCGCACGATTCGATTCCTTCTTTATGGACAGTTACACTCGTCCCATCTCGTGCTAAAAATAGTGATCGTCGATCGTTTTCTCGATACGTACCTTACGATTGGCCCGAACCTTTCCCTTAAAGTCATTCACAAAGTTTGGGTGTTCGTTGGCATCGCGAACGTACGAAGGTATCCTGTAGATGTCGCGAAGCCATCCGAGACCGAGATATCCACCGAGAGTACTGAAATATATAAAAGCCTGCGCGTCCCGTTCCAGGTATACGTGATGCGCTCCGACGAAACCACCGATCATCCACAGCACGTATGTCCAAAATATCGATTTCTCCTTTCTCGTCGATCCCGAATTGTTCCTCTTCTCGGAATGTCCACCACCGTTTCGCAACTCCATTTTCATGTTTTTCTTTGTTAGCACGTGACACTACGTACGTATCGGATGACACATTTCTTCTTCTGGCTGCACGTTTTAACACGATTGATACGCGGCGTATACGCGTCAAGTGAGACAGTTGACGAGCAGGCCAGCACTACCGGCTTTTAGTTTTGCGATTCCACCAACAACTTTGCATGTGCTACTTGCCAGGAGTCATCGTTAATTATCGCGCGGCTCCTCATTATTCTTTCGACAAGAACACAGAGACAGTCGAAACAACAGCGATCCTTTTCTTCTTCTTCTTTTTTTTTCTTTCTTTCTTATGTACGTTTTTACGTCGATGATCGTTTCCTTTGTGTAAACACAATTGGCCGGAGCGTAGTCGTCGGTGTCGTTTCGAAAAGTACCGCAGGTGGCTTTACCATTGTGGTTCAACGCTCTGTCAGATACGCGTAACGGTACTTTCGCAGGACCGTAGCAATAGAACAGCCGTTCGTGGATCCGACACGGGGAATCGCGTGAATCAACAATCACAGAGGAAGGAATTCGTCGCTTGAGAGAATCTATGTGTTAATTTCTTATTAACAGACTCACTTTAGAGAATATATTACAAGAATGAAATACGTGATGACACGTATACTACGATAATAGCGTATCTACACTAAAAAATGGTGTAACTATAACTAATGGTATAGCACCAAATGTTAAAAAGGATTTTTAAGTGACTCGATTCGTCGCGCACAAATTCTTGTATATATCTTCTCTATCTTTATTTATCAACAAGCTGAGACGATCATTTTTACATAAAAACACAATCGAACCTGAAACATTTCAATTTCATAAATAATTTTGATGTTAATTCGGTCTTTTGAATGAAATTAAACGAAAATGTTTTCTTATTAACGTTTTAGACACTGATATATACCTGTAATATAATTTCGTCGATCTCTTTCGTTACAAAGTGTGTCAATTATTTGAACAGAATCACAAACGTCCATTTGTTCTTTCAAACAGACTTTTTTATATATATATATATAAAACAACCCAAACAAACTTGAGACTTTTTTTTAATATAAAAACACAATCGATCTGAAACATTTCAATTTCATAAATAATTTTGTCGTTAGTTCTGTTAAGTGAAATTGTAGAAATTAAACGAGAATGTTTCCTTATTAGACACTTATATATCTACCTATACACTGATATATATATATACCTGTAGTATAATTTTGTCACTTTTGATTATTCATGTGCAACATACCCGATTCGTACGATTTCTTTCGTTACAAAGTGTATCAAATATTCGAACAGAGTCACGAATGTCCGTTTGTTCCTCGTTGTGCAAGTTCCGTTTTTGAATGAATAAACGTGACCAACTCACCGAGATAAAAGTCCCTAGAAGAATATTACCTACGATGGTAACAATTTACGTCACCAAATATTTATCATCAAACTGCATTTTCTTGTATCATGTATTTGTTTAGTGTGCAACGCGCATTACGAGATGCAAAAAGAAAAAAGAAAAGGAAAATTGTGCAAATAACGAAATCCATCCAACCGGTACCTCGATGAAATTTGTACTTTGACAAAAAGTCGAGGAAAAGTTATTTTTTTTCAGAGTACGCCTGCACGTGTACTGGAAATTTTTCACTCGACAGCGTTTCAACGTGCAAAAAGTCGAATCGAAGAGCAATTTGAAATGATAGGGACAAAATCCGTGTCGGCGGTTCCCTCGTTCTAATCGCAAGCGTAACATGGCGACGTGCACGTGCTGTTGTCTACATTTCTTCATGGCGAACGATCGTCAGACGCGTAACGCGTACGTTTCACGGGTCTCGAAAATTCGTGGTGCCGGGATACATCGGTAGAAGTGACGCGTATATATTTTTTGGTGGGAAACGCATGGTAATGGAAGGGGATCGCTCGACGAAGAAGAGTCATAAAGAGTGGCGTAAGATAGCGAAGAAGGAACGCCGGAGACATCTGCGTCGTAGAGCGGCCGCGGAACGGGAAGCGGACGAGCAACGACTGAGGGCAGCACTGGAGAAAAGCGCGGACTATTTAAACTGGCTGGAACAGCGTGAAGCTGAGGAGAGAGAGAAAGAAGCTCGTGAGAAAGAGGAGCACGACGAACGGGAGAGACTGTGGTTAGAGGAGGAGGTGAGAGAGTTTGAAATAAAGGCGCAAAGTATTCCACGAATTTTCTCTTACAAATTTCTCTTACAAATGTCTTTTCCTCGATTCGCGATACCTGCTGGCGAGCAAACGAGCGATTGATCAATACTATCGTGTTGTACTTTGTTTTTCGAGATCGATAGCAGTTGATCGATATAAGTTAAGATATTCCCCAAGGGTTATATAACCCTGAAAATGAAATGTGTTGAAAATGTGGATACCAAAGCCCGCTAGTTACTACATGGTTCCTATAAGCTAAACAATCGAGCTTGATCAAGCTCGTAACACGGTTACACTATGTTTCGTCTCTCTTTAGGTGAAAGCCCAAGAGGAGTGGCAAATTTTGCAGGAGAAGAAGCAAAAGGCCCGGCAACTGCAGTTGGAACAGGAGGCGAAAGTCCGCCAAGAATTCGAAGCGAAGCAAGAGGCCGTTCGGAAGAAGCAGGAAGAAGAGAAACGTAGGAGAGAGGAGGAAATTAGGAAACGAGAGCAGCTGTTGAAAGAGATCGACGATTACATCGACAACGGGATCAAGACGCCGGAAGCTCTGCGCGAAGTTATCGACAGCCAGCCTGGCAAGGAGCTTTGTCCCTTTTTCACGAAAACAGGCGCTTGCAGGCAAGCAATTTACAAGGAGGTTTTAATAACCTCCCGATCGGATAATTAAAAGCACAACTAAGTTCGATGTTTGCAGGTACGGCGATACTTGTTCGAGGAATCATCGCAGATTATGTTTGAGTAAGGTGATACTTGTGCCTGGATTTTACACGCATTTCTCTCTGGAGAAGAATTCCGCGGAATACGACACAGACATCGGCCTTGAATTCGAAAGCTCGGAGACACGGCAGCACTTCCGCGAGTTTTACAACGACGTCGTCCCGGAACTCGAGTCGTTCGGCAGAATCAAAACGTTGAAGTACTGCTGCAACACCGAGGTTCACCTGCGGGGCAATTTGTATGTCGAGTATCACACCGAGAGGGAGGCTGCCAGGGCTTTGAGGAAGCTGAAGGGTCGATGGTACGCCGGCCGGCAGCTTAACTGCGAGTTCGTCAACCTGAAGTCATGGAGGAGCGCGGTTTGCGGAATGTCGAAATGCCCGAAAGGGAGGGCGTGTAATTTTCTGCACACTTTTAAAAATCCGCACGACCAGTACGACATTAAAAGCCCGCCGAGATGGATGAAGCAATTGTCCTCGTCCGCTCAGGAAATTACCAGCAACAAGAAGCTCGAACACAGGTATTGTCAGCGGGCGAATCGTGTTATATTGATTTTTCTTTCTTCATTTTCTTTTTTTGTTTTTTTCAGAAATAAATCTAAATGGGAGGACGACACGGAAGGTGATAAAAATTGGAGATGGTCCGAATCTCCCGAACCCGAGATAGATCATCGTTCGAGGAACACCGAGAAACGCCATTATCATTCCGACGAAAGGGAACGAGACTTTCGACAGAGATCGGCGCGCGACAAACGACACGAACAAGTCGATCGAGACGCAGCTGCCGATAACGAGTCGCCATCGGTGAAACGTCACCGAGCCAAGTCCAGGAGATACAAAGATGACGAGAAGATGAAAGACGACGACGTTCCGAACGATCGCGAATCATGTAAAAGCTCTAGACATTCCAAGAAACATCAGAGAAAGAGGAAGGAGGACAGCGACGTGTCGCCGAAGCGTTCTCGTAAAAAAAGGCGCTCGAAAAGCAGCGAACGAAATCATCGCTCGATAAGCCACCGGTTCTCCAACAAATATTCGAGAAGCGAGAAAACGGAGAGCGTCGACAAAGACAGACACAAGTTGAAAAGTCACAACGAACTGTGCCAAGACCCTTGGAGATGTGGAACCAAAGACGCGCGTACCAAAGAAATTTGCGTCGACGCGATGAATGGGAAATCCAAATGGGACAAGGAAAATTCGGAGAAAGTCGATTCCGAGGGTACGGAATCCTCCGATTCCGAGATCTCCGGCGTTGTCGAGGACCAGAAGGATATTGATAAGTCGGAAACACCGTGTCAACGTTCTTCTGAAAAAGTTTCCGACAACGAATGGACTACCACAGATTCTGAAGACGACGTGAACATCAAGAAGAATTAGTACAAGAGACGACCAAGAGAACACTTTGTTGAAAATTGCGCAAACGATCCAGATGTAATAATTATTATAGTTCCGACTATAGTAGTATAGTACCGACGAATACTTTTTCACATCGAAATATATTTAACAATAAAATGTATTCACACTTGTCTCAGTTCGTTCTCTCCATTACGAGTTTCTTTAATCATTATTGTCGGAAGTGACTTGAGAGATTTGGAGATCGATAAAAATGATTTATGAACAAGATACTTTGACCGATATATTACTTATCGTCAAATTGGGACATGTTCGAGTGATATTTATTTAATAAACGAACTATGAAGATTAAACGATTAGGCGTTTATCTATGTTCATCGGTTCGACTTGTATCTTATACGTATGTACGTATATCTTAACTTATCAGATAAATTGCTTTTAATTTAATGTTAAGAGAAATCTATTCCCCATCTTCCTACGAAATGTTGAAACAATCGTAGAAAAACACTCGATGAAACAGTGTCTCGCGAACCGATCTAAACTGTTGACCGTACTCGCAAAATCGTCGTTCTGAATATTCGATATGGTTTACCTAAGTTTTCTGTTGGTATTGTGCCTGACTTGTCATCTCGCTCGCGGTGTCGGCCTCCACGGATTTCATTTTCACGGCCTGGAAGAGCCACGATCTTTGAGTGAATCGGAAAATATAACCGAGGCATGGATCCAACAACCTGTTGATCATTTCAATCCTCGCGACAATCGCACTTGGTCGATGGTACGTTTGTTAAACGTGTACTATTAAACAAGACTTATCCATATTTACATACGTTATTTCGACGTAGCGTTACCTTGAAAACTCGAGATATTTCAAGAGAGACGGGCCGATTTTGATCATGATTGGAGGAGAATGGGCAATATCCAGGGGTTTCTTAGAAACTGGTTTGATGTACGGTCTAGCCTCCACTCACAACGCGATGATGTATTACACCGAGCATCGTTATTACGGCAAAAGTAAACCGACCAAGTACGACGTTCCTTCTTTCAACTTAAATCTACGATAGTCCTTTTGTTTGTTGGCGACAAATATTTAATCATCTGTCAATCATTGTTCAAACGCTTTTCAGAGATACCAGCCCGGCAAGTTTGCAATATTTAAGCGTGGAGCAAGCACTGGCGGACTTGGCGCGTTTCATCGAGACGAGGAAAAGGAGGGAAGGATTCGAGAACAGCACCGTGGTCGTTTTCGGCGGATCTTACGCTGGAAGCGTGGCAGCTTGGCTCAGGTTGAAGTATCCTCATCTGGTTCAAGGTGCCCTGGCCAGCAGTGCCCCGATCTTCGCGAAAGCCGATTTCTACGGTATGGATGAATAATCTCTTTTGCAATTCAACGTAGCTGCTGTCGTTTCGCGATCAAAAAGGGAGCTTCTTTTCCTTAGAGTACTACGAAGTGGTGACCGAATCGCTGCGTAGATACGGTGAGAAATGCGTGGACGAGGTCAAAGCTGCGTTCAAGGCGGTCGAAGAGTTACTCACTGCTGAAGATGGCCCGCAAAAATTGAAACGACATTTCAAGTAATTCATCAGTTTTTGTTTTCAGAAAACTCGCTGTGCGTAATATTTTGCAATCTCGTTTAAATCTCGTTTCAGTTTGTGCGACGTGCCCGATGCAAATTCGCCCAACGATCGAGAACATTTTATGAATATTCTAGTCGAGGTATAGTCTGCAAATCCGTGTCAGTTATATCATTGAAAAGGAGTATCGTTATTAATCGTGAGAGTGTCATTTTAATCAGGCATTTGGTGCTACCGTTCAATACGACAAGGTGGAGAATGGTCGAACACAGATCGCCGCTTGCTGCGAAATCATGACCAATGTGCGTTTGGGCACTCCTCTTCAGAGATTGGCGCATTTCGTGTCAAATGGAAAGAAATGTTTGGAAAATAATTACGAGAAGTTTGTGAGACTGTACAGAAACGAGGCATGGGGCGCGCAACCTGACATAAGTAGCAACCTAACAGTTTCTCTTAACGATTGATAAGAAAAAAAAAAAAGATATTTCGACCATTGAGTATATAGATATATCAATATCTATACTTGTTCTTATCGTATCGATGTTTCCAGTGAGACAATGGTCCTATCAGACTTGCACGGAATACGGTTATTACCAAACGACAAGCTCAAACAAAACGAGCTTTGGATCCTCATTGTCGTTGCGTTATTTTACGGACATTTGCAGAGACTTGTACGGAGAGTAGTACGTATTGCATCGAACAGATTGTATCGAATATACAGGGTGGGCTAAAATTCGTTGTACGATTCTACGTCAAAAGATAAGAAAAAAAATTTGGTACAACATTTTTTTATCTGAGGCTCGGTTTTCGAGAAAAATCCACTTTAAAGTTTCTTCATCTTTGAGTTTCTACGCAATGAATTGTCTTCGTTGTTGGAGGATGTACTCTTAGCTACTACAAGGAGTATGATTTTCCAACATGACGGTGCATCGCCACATTACACGAGGGAGGTTAAAAATTTTTTAAATCAAACGTATTCGTGTTGGATCGGCCGTGATGGTAAGGAACGTTTGACCACCGAAGTCTCCAAACCTCACGTCTCTAGATTTGTTTTTATGGGGGCATATCAAAGAACAAGTTTATAAAGACAATATTTCAAATATTACACAATTGAAGGAAAAGATTATGGAGGAATTCGAGAAATTAAAAACCGACATCAGCTTACATTCTGTTCAGATGTCATTAATTCGTCGAGCAAGCTTATGTATGTAGGCAACGAGCAGGACATTCTCAACAATACTTGTAACAGTGTAGTACTGTATCGTAGTATTGCAATAGAAACTAGTAATACGGAATAAAAAATTAATTATCAGTAGGAACACTTTGTACTGCTTTAATCACGCAATAGATAATGTTTGTCTATTCGGACCGCGGTAGAAGAATAGACAACTAAATCGTTCGCAGAGATGAACAAACTTTAAAGTCGATTTTCTCGAAAACCAAATTTTTTTCTTACTTTTTGACGTAGAAACGCCCTGCTCGGTTGTACTACGAATTCCGGTCCATCCTCTATAGTGTACAGAAGAATTTATCTCTCGTTTTGCAGTTACAATAACGAATTCTTGAACGTCAGAATCAAAAGAACGAACGTAATGTACGGCGGTTTACGGCCAGATTTGCGAAATGTTATTTTCACCAACGGGAACGTCGATCCATGGCATGCTCTGTCCGTTCTCCAGGACTTAAATACACTTTCTCCCGCCATATTTATCAATGGTATTTAAACAAGATATCCTGTATCTTCATTTGGCTTCATTGTTGTCATTACCGAAAGAAAAAAAGGAAAAAAATTTGTCGTTTGTAGGATCGTCGCATTGTCGCGATTTGTACAGTGACTCGGACACGGATGTGCAAGATCTCACCCAAGCTAGAGCGAAAGTACGCAAAATCATTGGCAGCTGGATTTCTTCTTAAACTTGTGATGATGTTGTTCGTCGTATTGGCAAATAAAAGAGAGCGATATACGTATACATGCGTAAGAAAATATTTATTTCTTCCCCTAATACGGTTTTATTTACAAATAATTCAAATCGAATGACGTACAACTTACAATTATGCAACGCGACTGTGAGCTTTCGAAAGTTTCTACTGCAGTATTGAGATCGAAAATTTCACTAATTTTTCTTATACATTTCTTCTTCTTCTTTTTCTTTTTTTTTTCAGTAATATCTTATATTAAGTCTCGATATAATCGATATCGTGTATTGTACTTGACAATCTTACACTATCCATAGAGCGTGCAGCATCGTTTATTATTTAATGTGCAATAATCGGGTCGAATTTTCGATCAGTCGACTTCGAGCTTCCGAAAGGAGCCGGTGATGCCGTACATGGTGGAATCGCTGGACCCAATGTCGGAGCAGCCGAAGCCTTGCTTCAAGGCCGAGACCGCACCTTCGCGCGCCTTCTCCGAATACAACTCCAGACACACTCTCATTTTATCGTGAGTCAACAGCGTCGGTCTCATCTCTAGCAACTCTTGCCTCCACAGTTCTGCGTGAAAGTGAAATGATTTTGTCGTTTTCGTGGTTTCGTCGGAAGCAGCGGTTCGTACTCACCGATCATCTCTTTCATTGGCATCGTGCCGCCATACTCTTTGGGCAACATGCTCGTATCCATTTTGTGATTGATAGCCTCCTCCAGGCTGGTGTAAATCCTGACGCGTTTCTTTATCTTTTCAGAGATCAACGACATGCCGAAATCGAGGGCAAATTTCAACGACGGATGAGTGTTGATCGCGTGAACCTCCTTGTGACGCATGGGTATAGTTCGCTAAAAATCATCGTTACGCTTGTATCCCAAATGTTTTGGCATCGCGACGTCGATGCAAGTTGCGTTTACGAACTTGCCGGGGGAAAAGGATTTAATTCGATTAATAAAATTTATCTCCTCGCCGAGGAAAAGAGAAAAATTAGCTGCAGCCTTCTGCTCTCCTTGAACATGTTGCTTCGTCAATCGGCAGCCGCTGAATATGGAAAATTGTGGGAGGGAAGAAAAAGAAACAGAGGGTTTGTAAGGTTCATAAGGTTTGTAAGGTTCATACCTCGCCGTTTTTCACGATACGGACAGCCTCCTTCGGCGTAAAAAGCGTCAGATGGGGGAAACTAACGCCAGCCCCGTCGGCGAAATGAACGAAACCTCGTACCTGATTCTCCTCGTCCTCCATCAAACACTCGTAAGTTATCGCGTGAATTCGACACATGTCAGCGTTCGTGTACTTGTGGGGATCGAAAACGCCTAAAAGCGCGTGTGCCACGCGGATCAAACACAGAGTGAGCATGTACCTACACGCACAAGTACCTACATAGTACATACATATATGCGTATAGAAGTTTGTTAGAAGAATTACAAATAAAATTCGAAAGATTTAGATCGCTGGATCCGATCTTTCGTTCGCGTCTACGTGACCTGAAATTAATTTCATCGTCGTTGCAATCGACAGCAACACATGTGTAATTAAAGTTTTTCAGAAATTGGTAATTGAAATTGTTTCGATTCGTTGAAAGAGGATGAAAGATATTCGAGATAGAAAAAAAAAAAAAGAAAAGAAATCTTGAGAACGATTATCACGCTGGCTACTTCCAGAAATGATCGACGTTATATAGAGATATATAATCAAGTTTCGCAAGAGCAATCGACAATGCTGAGATCAACACGTTCACCGATGTCAGCTGGACAACGTGACGCGATCGGCACGTATATTATATATGTTTAGGATATTTGTACGAACACCGTGCGTGTCGCAAACGAAATACCACGAAATTTCACAATACGAATTACGGTTATTCGTCAGCATATACGTACGTAAAGCTGCAGGCACTGCAGGCAACAGAAGGGAAATCGAACCGATCGATCGAACGTGTTAAAATTGAATTTACCTGGTCGGGCAATTACAACGCGGCGGCCTTTGGCGTCGCGTCCGGGTGCAGCAAATAGATATCTATGAAAATTAGCAAATTACACGATCGTTGCGTCTTCTTCGTCAATCGTCGACACGAGCCAATCACATATTCTTATCTTACCCCAAAGACAACAGCTCTTGCATCGTTGGCTCGGTGATGTCCAAATGATGAAAGGCAAGGTGATAAACTTGACGCAGCAGCAAATATCTTTCGATCGCCTCCTCCGCCATTGGGACGTTGAACTTTTTGCATCTCAAGAACCTCAATAAGAACCGCGCATCTGTCGAACGAGATAGTTCAGTGTCGGCGACAATTCTTCACGCGCGTGACTGCATGAACGAGTGATCATTGAATATGGAAAAGATGATTCTCTCACCGAGCCGACAGTTTTGAATACGCGGATTCAGTTTTATCCAGTTGCGTATCTGCTCGAGAGCTTGGTCTCTCGTGTTTTTGTCCTCTCTGAGCTCCTCCTTGGCTAGTTTCTGCGTTTCCATCGAAAGTGAGCACTCGTAGCTGTCTCCCTCGGTTACCCATTCGATCGCTCCCATCTTGCTTTAATTTATATCCAACGATACAAAGGCAGCTTTGACTTTTCTTCAAAATGTAACAGACCGGTGGAAATTCTAAAAAAAAAAAAAAAAACACCATTCGTTTCTCTCGTTACCAACGATCAACTCACTTTCATCTTTAACCGCGTGGACAAATTGTCGTTGCTTCAATTAATACGGTATTTAAGAGGACAGTTTGAAATTTTCGAAAAATCGATTTTTTTTTCTTTTGTTTTTGTTTTAAATAGCAGTTTGAAGTATTAGAAATAAGATACAAAAGGTTCTAGACTTTAAATCAGCCCGAAATTGCAATATTTTTCTCAGTTTGAAGTATATTTAAGTATAACCCAGGCAAAATTGCATATATAATATATATTTCAAGTATATTTAAGTATAACCCAGGCAATATTGCATATATAATAATGAATTTATTGCTTCTCAATAATTTCTATCCAATGATACCGACGAGTTCAAAAGGAAAGTGACGAATGTGTTGTAGATGGTTTGGTCACTCGTTACGGTCCGCAATCAGTTACCAGCGCAAGTGGTTAAGGGGTCAGGGCAGTTTGAAATTTTCAGAAAATCAATTTTCTTTTTCTTTTTTTGTTTTAAATAGTAGTTGTTTTAAATAGTAGAAGAAATAAGATACAAAAGGTTCTAGACTTTAAAATAGCCCGAAATTGCAATATTTTTCTCAGTTTGAAGTATATTTAAGTATAACCCAGGCAAAATTGCATATAATAATGAATTTATTGCTTCTCAATAATTTCTAGTAATATCGTACCGACGAGTTCAAAAGGAATTATTGTAGACTGTTTGGTCACTTGTTATGGTCCGCAATCAATTGCCAGCGCAAGTGATTAAGGGGACAGTTTGAAATTTTCAAAAAACCAATTTTCTTTTTTTTTTTTTTTGTTTTAAATAGTAGTTTGAAGTCTTAGAAATAAGATACAAAAGATCCTAGCTTTTAAAACGACTTATTTTCGGGTATAATAAATAATAATAAATCCGCGGATACAGAATAATTGAGTTTGTATCACTCACTGTTTACAACTTTAAGCAGTATTATAAAGTGTAAATCGTGTGATTCAAATATTACTTTTGGTGAATCGAATATTAGGGAACTTGGATTCAATTTAGTTGTGAATTGTAAGAACTGTGAGCCTCGATATATTAGTAAAAAAATTAAGTAAAGGATACATATGAAAAATGACGTTCTGAAACTTTGAACGCGTTTTTCATGAAATTAGGTTTTTAGGTTTTTAGGTGTGCAAGATATCTCGGAATCTAACCAACCGATTACCGTGAAACTTGGTACGTATTTTTAATATAACATTTACTATTGATAATTGAACATTTTTTAATTTTTAACAATTTCGAAAAATATAAACAAAAAACGTAGAAATTTTTGGCACAAATTCGATACTTCAAAAATAGCTACTATTTTCATAATTTTTACGAAAATGAAAATGTTGGATCGTCGATCTATAGAGAATATTGTTTGCTTTTGAACTTCTTTTGCCCTTTTGTTGCAACTAAACCTGTTTGGCTGGAATCATGCACACCGATAGGCAATGTACAAAAAAAGTTGTGTAAAAGGACGCCCTTATAAAAAGTTAAATAAGAGCCCTCTTTTTTTCTCTTTTAATGTTGCTTTTTATAGTTCGTAATGTGTCAAAATAAACCACAAAAGTTCATGTCAATCAAATATATACTTTTCTTTTAATAGCTCTCCAAAGTATTCGTAATTTTTAAGCCTGTCAAACTGTTCTGTCCCCTTAAAATAAGTATCCCTTCCGGTCTTTTTCACTGAAACAGAGGTCAAATTTCCTCTCGAGCTTTCCGTCGTGACTGCACTCTCTTTAACGAACCGGTGACATAGTTTTCACCGATGTCGTTCAAAGTCACCGAATGCGAACGAAAGTTACGTAGGAAGAAACACGCTCGAAATCTCGTCCTCTCGTAACGCAATGTAACATAACGTCGCGTTGTCCTATGATTTCGTAAGAATCGACTCACCGGTGAGTTAACGGTGATTTTGTGACATAACAATTTCGTCGTTTCGTGATATAATGCCGTCGAATACCAGCAACTATTACGTGTATCCGCGCGATAGTAATGCGTGCCGCGTTGTGAGTAAGTGACTTGTTTTGCAACCACTTTCTCCGGTTATGTAATCACGCGCCAGGTCGCGCGCCCATCATCTTTGTTCCCCGATCTTGTATATATGTACGTCCAAGACTAACCGTCGTCCACATAACATCTCGCTATCTCTTTAAGTTAAATAATCCCCTCGGGCCGGTTCCCTTTCTAACGATCAGCTCTGTCGATTTCGATTCTCATATGTCATTTATCGTCGCATCTCTGCTCGTTCGATCAACGAAGAACTTTGAATTTCGTCGAGAAACGAAACGACGACAATGATACGCAGTGTTTCGACCTCTGTTACACGCACTGTTTCAGTATCTTGGAATGTGGAAATAGGCAGAGGGGCAAGTTACTTGAATTTTTCAGAACGCGAGATTTTCGCTCGCTACATATTATAGCAGCCGAATTGAAAATTCGAACTTTCGAGATAGACTTACAGATTCACAGCAAATGGTTTCCTTCATTAACCTTTATTAGTATTAAGCTTTATTGCGAGCGTAACGCTAATGGGGTTATCGAGAAACTAAACAGTGAAATAAACTACGTAACACTATCTTCCGTGTAGAAAGTTCCAC
The DNA here is from genome assembly GCF_011392965.1 of Frieseomelitta varia. Taxonomy (NCBI): domain Eukaryota; kingdom Metazoa; phylum Arthropoda; class Insecta; order Hymenoptera; family Apidae; genus Frieseomelitta; species Frieseomelitta varia. The sequence continues at coordinate 11,757 of NW_025110005.1, read as the reverse complement.
TTATGTTATTACCACTCGAGTTCTTTCTTCGACATCGGCTACCGTTCACCCCATAGGTGGTATTCTCGCTAGGAAGTATCAATTGGATTAACAGATCTACTCGGATCGACCCTTTTCTTTTTTCATTCATTCTCTCTACTCAAAATTACGTATTTTCTTCTCTTTAGATAAATAGATCAGTGGTTCCCAATTTTTTTTTTTTTTTTTTTTTTTTTTTTGGCCATCCTCCACTTAAACATCTCTAAAATCCTGATTACTCTACTTCTGTGACACGTAACTCTCATTATTCAAAAAGTGAACTTTTGACGTGGAGGAAGCCTAAATGATCATTAACATCAAGGTCCAACAGACTTCCAAAGAACGTGACATCCGTGAAAAAAGGAATTGGAAAGTGAAATTTTCATTTAAAGAAATGCATTCTCGAATTGCCACCTAGCAAAAGTAGTATAATCAATTGATTTTTAAATGAAATCTGGAATGAAGGATCAATGAAATATACACTGTCTCATGTATAAATTGTGAATTTAAAATTTTAATAAAAATGTTAAAATCTTTTATGGGACGATAAGACCCTATAGAATCTTATATTAATTAATTTTTGTATTTAACGTCGAATTTAAATTAATATTTGATTGGGAGAATTATTAGATTTAATAAATTTTAATTTTAAAAGACTTTAATTAAAGAAAATAATTTGATCTTTAATTTAGAATTAATAGAATAAATCATCCTAGGGATAACAGCGTTATATTTTTTTATAGATCTTACAGAAAAAAATCCTCGATGTTGAATTAAAATAAATTTTAAATGTAGAAGTTTAATAATTACGTCTGTTCGACTTTTAGAATCTGACATGACTTGAGTTCAAATCGTAAGTCAGATTGGTTTCTATCTATAAAAATATGTAAACCACGGACAAGTGTCAAAAACTAGAGAGAATAAATCTCATCGAACATTTCGTGTCAAACGGAAGCCTGTATCGATTCCAAAAACACCAAGTTTGAACAGTTTGTGTAATCGAACACGAAGCAAAAGAATTATCAACTCGAGTAAAATATGCGAACATTGCATTACGTTGTATACGTCACCACACGCGCCAATTAAACACTGTTTCGCATATTAATTCGATTTGATTGACCGTCATTGTTTCCAGTTATCGATCAAAATCAATGACACCCTTGGACGTTCAAAAATTTATTCTATGCCCTTGGCCTTTAAAGTTTCTGACCTCTGAGAACAAGGCCAGTCCAAGTACAATCGCATATGTAGGTAACTTAAAATTCACCCGACGTCGGTTCAGCGAAGTACATCGAGAAGAACGATTTAAACGCCTTGCGACGCGATTGAAATAGCAATTAGCGAATTATCATACAAACAGGAAGGTTCATCCGAAGGTTTATCCGAAACAAAGTACGTATCACAGTATACGTAAAACAAGCTAATATGAAACGAGCTACTAAAGGAATTCGAAAGTTTATTTTTTTATTTGCCAAGGCAAATTGTTTAAAATTGGCTAACATAGAATTTAAACATCACGACACAATCGGCACGTGTCATTTGTTTGAATATTTTTATTATCCTCGAGGAGAAACGTATCAATTTCTAAAAATTATTTATCGATTTTTCAGGATTTCTTTAAAAATTGGACTCTTAAGAAACAAGCTCCGTTAATGCCGTAATAAATAAATTCTTAATAAAACTTGGTATCAACTTACTAAATGAACAAAAAGATGTAACGTAGTACCCCGATTCGTAGTCGCGCGGGTGAACACCTGGAGGAGACTGTCTCCTCTTGGCCGCCGACCGCTCTTTTATAATTTCCAGTTACACCTTTCCTCTAGCTCCGCCTTCGATACTCGTGCAGCAGTTGATATGTACCTGCAGACTCAAAATAGAGGAACACAAAAGTCCCTTTCAGGGACAAATCGCGTCTTCCTTGTACCTTTCTTGACTCTAGATGAGTCATCCGAACGATTTGTCAAACAGAAGACGACACCGTAGTTGCGTGGTTTTGCGGTCAACTATACGCACCGAATACCGTGGTTCACCTAATTGCACGTCTTTTATAGATGCGACAGGTATCGTTGTTCGCTTAAACGATGCACGATAGCAGGTAATTTCGTAACAACTCTTCCTTTTCCTACTCTTTTACAATTCTTACAAAATCTTCCCAAAAATTGCATTCTCGTTCAGAAATGGGACAATCTGTTTGTTAGAATAACTTGGCGATTTATTAACAATAACTAGCTTATCAAATCAATGTGTACTCATTGTCAGTCGAAAGAAATTAATTATATTATTCTCCCTTTTCATTACTTTTAATTACTTTTAAATTCTAAAACTAATGTTAACTCGCCGCATTAACATTGGCAAGATGAACACGATGATGCCATGTAACGTTTCAAATAAAAATTATTAAAAAAAAAAGAAAAAGTGTACGATCATATCGTATTTTCTACCGCATATCGACGCAACTGTTCCTATCTTACATCATTCATCCACGTAACAAGTAATTAGGAAATTTCTTTTTTGCTTGATCTCGAATCTTACGGTAATCTCATGGGCATTTATTGTCAAAAAAACGAGAACACCGAATTCGACGCTATGACGCATTAATGTTACGTACTGGCGCACGAACGATACGCTTAAACTTGAAAGGATTAATTTACAGTTGCCAAAAGTTTTTAAATACGACACGTGAATTATAACACGTTGTTCAAATTAACAAAAGTTAAATTAAAAAAGACTATTTATAAAAGAAATAATAGAGACAGGAAAGGAAAAAATTGAGAGTTACATAGATTGTTACGGTTTTGCATAACGATTGTGATCATACTGACATAAGTATACGTAACAGTTGCTTCGATGTTATATTCCTATCAATTTCTCGCACGTAATAGCTCGAGTATTTACCATCAAAAAGTGAAATAACATTTTACGCTCAAGTGTTCTGACGTAGACATAACATTTTATGGGATAGTGCACGCGTCACACAGAGTACCGATTTTGGAAAGAGAATCCAAGCATTGTCTGCTTAATCGTTAAGTGCGAAATTAAAGGAATGCGTAAATTATTAAAAAACAAAATGAATAAAAAAGTCAGAAATTTATTAAAATTCTCAGTGTTTTGAATCTCTCTCTCTCTCTCTCTGCTATTCAAACAAATTTGTTTATGTAATGTGTAATATTTATTCTGTAATTTGTATAATTCCTAATATTGTCGTTTTGTTTTTGTTTTTTTACAAATTTAAATATTCGATAAATAGTATATTTCGTAACTACATTAATTAAAATTAAGTTAAAACACATTATAAATATAATGGTACTACACTTTGTATAAAAACTTTAACAAAACTGCAGAAAAAATTAGTTGACTTGGCTTAACGTGGTTTGTTAATAATTGAATTAAGGATAACATTTGTAATATTCCAGCTTATTCTTGCTATCACTCTGAGGCTAAAATTAGATTTATAATGATAAACTTTTGAAATATGATACTTTTCTACAGAATCCACTGATATTAAGTATGCAATTAATATTACCATTTCAGTCTTTAAAATTTTGAGCACTTAAAAGAAAGAGGAACATATATTTTAAAAGTGAATAATCAAATCTTCAGTGTCTACCAATAACTTGTACCTTAGCATAGGCCCCCTTGCAGCCACTGGCAGAAAGTAACAAATTTTGTTTGATTTCATTTATTTGATTCGACATAAGTGTCAAATTGCTAATTGCTGCCGCTTCTATTATGCACCTTTGCAATGTTTCTTCATTCAAAGGCTGATAAGGAACAATTAAGCTATCAAGCTTTTTATCAGCAAATGCTTCATTAATTGAATTTATACTTTGTGTAAAATTTATTGTTCTTTCTAAATTATTATTCACCTCTTCTATGTTGAAAATTGCTATTACAGTAATACATTTATCTCTTTTTTTATTTAACACATCTATTATAGTAGAAAAAATATCTAAATTTCTTATTTTTAAATTTTCCATAATGATTAATTGATACGAATCAAATAAACTTAACATGTTTCCATTGGAAGAATAGGGGAACAATGTATCATATATAAAAATTTCTTCTTTCAGAGGAAAATGTTTTGCTATAATATTAGCAGTGTAAGATTTTCCAACACCTGTTCCACCTACAAGGCACAGAACTTTTAAATAGAAAATATCTTGATTTATATGACTAATAATGTTAGAAATTGCATTTTCTTGTCCATGTATCTTCTGCTGTAATTCTTGAGCTGCATTTGAAAAAAACATTGCACGATTACAGGCAGTAGGTATATTCAAATTTAGAAGCATTGCAAGTATTACTGTGACTATTGGAAATAAACATAATATCAAGCAATTGTAATAACACATATTTCTCTTCTTTTTTGGTGGAATTTTGTTTTTTAATACCAATGGTCTGAATTTATGTTTTATTTCCTGATACGTCTTTTTATTCACAATCTTTGCGTCACCGTTTGCCTCAGCTTTAGCCACTGTTTTCTTAGGGTTTCTGAATTGTGCAGAGGAAAAATTATCAACTTCATTTATCGTATTCGCATTTGCTGCAGAGCAATGCAATGAAAATTCGGATTCATTTGTAGGATTTACATTTTCAGTTTCATCGGGTAGTATTTCACTAAATGGTTTGTTCGGTACAAATTTCGGTGCTTGTAATATATTGCTATTTTTACAAAACTGTCTATTGGGCGACGTAAACGAATCAAAATAAGATTCGGTTGTTGTCTGATATTCGTTAGAAATTTTATTGTCACTTTCCTTTTTTTTCATTTGTCTGAAATTATGAAAAGAACCCATTATTTGCGTCGCATTAGCACGAAATCTGCATTATAGTTTTTACCTTGCAGTTGCACGCTCGGCAAAAATTTGCTCGCAATTGTATTGTCTAACCAAGTTAGGCTGAGTTTCACGCTGACAGATCTGATTTACGCAGATTCGACGAGAAGATGGCGTTTGAGAATAATTAATAGTCTCCGTTATTTCCCAATCACTGTCCGAATCTAACAATTTCAACGATGCAAAATGTTTTTCCATACCAATATTCTGTATACCTCAAAGCTATATGTACAATGTAGTCGACAATCAAACATAACCTCAAATTCAAAATATTCTCTTCAAACGAACGTGAACAGATCAACATCATTTATGAATTTTCCGTATTGAAATTGTTTATTTCGTTGATTAGCTTAAATCAATATTTTAAGTCGACATTTTAAGAAACGAATCACATAGAAATTACAATTATTATTATTGTGATAAAAATCGTTAAAACGTTAAGAAAATAATATCTGTACTCAAATTTAAATTTAAATAATACAATCGACACAAACACACATATGCACAGACACACATATATATACATATGCGTTAATATATATGTTACATTTTTTATTGTATGTAGCAAAAGAATATTATTCTTTCTATAAAGAGCAATAAAGAAGTTTTAAAAATTGCGCCTAGTTCAATTCGTCCGTTCCGTCCACCATCGATGACATTCCCATTCCTCGTGTCCAAGCTCAGTTTCTGCTCGTGTATCGACGAGTGAAGATTGCACGTTTTAAATACAATTATTTTGTATTTCCGTGATGTGACACTTCCCTGGTGAAAATTAACGAAGATGCAATTGACACAATTAGTGATACGATGTCTTTGGACTGTGTCAATATTTGTGTTAGCAGCGGGCAGAATTCACAAACTCCAAATACGGGTTAGTTGAAGGAATCTTCGGCAATAACGCGTGTATATCTATGTACCGATTATTTTATCAGAATTCCTTTGTTACGTCAATCGCTGTTTGACCGGTTACGGGCATCAACTGCGTTACCGAGTTTGTACGTGCATGCTACGCGATGATCACATTAAACTGAGAAAAGAATTATAAATGCATTATGTAAACGAACGACATATTGCAACGTCGTACTTACATTTATACTTAAGACCGTGATTGTTCAAGCGTTTGCAAGCACGGTAAACAATGTAGAAGATTGCCGCAAGAACCATTGATATAAAAAAAAAAAAAAAAAAAATTGCAGGATATAGGTTATAGCCAGTTACGTTCGTTGGACAAACTTCTTTCTCGTCGACTGATCGGTTTTCTTTCTTGTCGGCTATAGGACACTTTGTTGTGCTTATACTTCGAACGTTATGTTCTTGCATGTTACAGAAAGATGTAAGGCGGTACATCGCGCTTAGTACCTTCGGCTTCTACAAGGGAGGTACTCTCGATGTGAACCTGACGAATTTCAAGGCTGACCCGTACGACGAGAACGCCGTGGTAAGTAATGATCATCGTGAATATATTCGCGCAAAGTTACGCGTCGCCCATTCATAGACACCTGTTTCCATTTCTTCGTCATTCCCATCGCTGTGTTACGCTACATGTCGGGAAACTATTGCGTGTTCGAGACCATTGCGGAATACTTGGCTCTCAACGCTTCGCGTTTGTAACTATCAATAAAAACGTGCGCGCGTACGATACCCACTTTTCAATTGATTAATCAGCTGGGATATCTCGGCGGAATGGAATAGGGTTATGTATATCGGATATTGTGTCGGAAGCGCAACTGTCGCCGCACATTTCAATTCACGGGGGTAGCTGAAGTTAGGTAACAAAGTGCGAATGTTCGGAACAAGTCTTTTCATAATTATTTATTTTTTAACTCCAGCCAAATCCAATTGTTCAACACGCTTGGACTTGCTGCAATTCTGGTTACACGTTACTATGTACGCAATATTTAACGCAACTCAGCGTTTATTAGCATTTTTTCAATCTGTTTTATAAATTCTCACTCACGTTACTGCTGAATTTTCTTTTATCATTGATTGTACATATTTCGCGACTCAAACGGGAAAGCAAAATGTATTACGCAAATGCTTATTAAAGTGTTGGCGAAACAGTGAATGACAATTGATTAATTTCAGAGAACGACTCTCCCAATCATTTATTTAAAAAAATTGTTCAAATTGTTAATTGTTCAAAATGTTTTTTTTTTTTCTTTTTAAGTCCGAAGACCCGTTTTTCCTTGTATAATTGCGTGCTCTATATTTTATTGCGGTTTAGTTTGGATTCAGTTTGGATCGAACCCTAAGCGATGCGATGAATCCATATTTAGACAGTCACCAAGAGAGATGCGTACTCCAAGACATTTCGAGCATCAAGCCCGATTTCGAGCAAAGAAATGACAGCGCAGTGATATATTTTATAATGGATTTGAAGAACAACTTGTAAGTATTATATATCCATGCCCTGCTGCGAAAATGCATCTAGCCTTGGAAATTCGACGACCACGAATGAGTACGAGTAAACGTGTTGCAGGTTGAGAGTAAACTGTAGCCGAAATGTGGGCATTGTACATATCTACAAAGATTCCAGCAAAGTGTTAGTATTTCACGAGAAAAGAGATTCCTTTCCAACTAGATTCAGTGATACCGTTCTTTTCCCACGGAGGAAACGGTACACCTCGTACGACGGTGAGTTAAACTTTTCTTCAAAACTTTATCTCAATTGCATGACAGTAGAATAAACATGATATGACCGGTATCGTGTTTCTGTGATGATAAAAGTCCTTGTTGTTAACAATTGTAATTGTCGAGTACTTTGACAACAGTAAAAGAAATTTCGAATTGATAACTGGATATCAGTTACATTTAACTATGGTTTTAGAAACGTATGTTGTTATAAAAGATGAACAAGAATTTAATACGTTTGTCAGGTGTAATGCGCTCTTAATTTTGGCAAGCATTCAAACTGTGAGAGGTAGTAGCAGTAAAGATCTCGTTGAATGAATAAAGTGGGTAGATCGTAATAAATTTTCGCAAATTCCTCAAGTCTACCAATTTGCGTTTTGTATCCCGATAGATAAATGTTCGATAGATAAATATTTGTTTGATTTCAATTGCAAGTCACGCACGATAATCTAAAGATCTCTGGACGTTTATTTAAAGATTCTAGGCCAAGAGGCCTGAATGTTACGCTGGTAAAGTAGAAGATATCCATTCTTCCGTAATTTTCGACGACGTCCACTTAACGATTGTTTATCAGTGCTAGTTGAAGTAGTACGTTAAAATTAAACATCGCTGTACCCATAAGCTATTTTTGACGCGGTTTGTTGCTAATATTAGATGCGCGATTCAATCACAACACTGACATAAACTAACAGGTGGGAAGTAAGGAGTTGGCATAAGTTACATTGAACGTAACCTTGGAATATGTGCTCCATGATGTTTCTTGTGCAAGGAAATTTATATCGACACACATTTACAATTTTTTGCAGATTGCTAGCTTTTGTACTTGCAAGGATCAAAGGCTACGCTTTCCCGATATAATCTGTAATTAACGCGAGTCAAATAAGATCTGCTAATTAACCGCAGTCTTTTTTTTATCCTTGTTTATATATACGCATAAATTATCTTGATAGTGGCACGCGTTCACTGGCACCCGCTCGCCGATTCCGCATACCATTGTATACGTGCTGGATTACGTTGTTAACTGCGAGTCGTCGGGCATTTTCATTCAGCCCGACCGATATACGACATTGAACTTTGCATATCTATCTTATTTGACATTTAACTTATTTGTTTAATCGATTGTTCGACGACAATAGCGAGATGTAACCGTACGCTGCGCGCGTAACGTTTCAGCGTGACGTTATCGATTCCAGTATTAACGCAAGACGGTTTGCAATTGTCGGAATTTAGGCGTGAAATTGAAATATTGCAGTTGGAATCGAAAGCGATTGCAAAACTAAAAGCGAATATGATTGATATCTCATGGAATGTGGACCCTGTGGCAACATCGGTGATCGAACAGCACCAAGTTGAGAGTCGCTATAATTAACATGACTCGTCCTCAATCTTATAAATAACTCGAAACTCAAGTATTTTTAAAGGTTTGGTTAGGTAACTATCTTCTAGAGTAGTACATTTCATGCCAATAAATATTTCAACGGGGATTCTACCAAAATTCACCGGCCAATATTCGGTTAAATCATTTTATTAATGGATATCGAAGCAACGTTTCGTACACGTTCTCTCCCCCTCCCCCACCCCTCTAGGGTTCTAGTGTTCTCTGAAAATATTACGTACATACTTATCAATGATAGTGCAATTTCCACAGGTATCGAGAGAACTGTTATCGAGGATGAATTTGAATCGAGGTCGGAAAGTAGCGTCTGTTCTCGTCTAAAGTTGCCGATGACCGTGCAAACCATAAGAGGGGAAAAATATTACAATACGAGCTTTGCCATGTACGTTGGTAGCGAGGAAGAGGAAGGTCTTTATAATCTTTATTTCCATAATTGCCCAAATTACAAGTACGATTCGCAAGTTGCGTTGGATTTCACGGTAAGGCGTCTTTTTCTTAACTGTTTCAACTAAAAAAAAAAAAAAAAAAAAAATAGCATGTTTGCACTGCGATAAAACGAGGTATAATTTACAGATACAAATATCGGAAATCAACAACGGAAATTTCCTCAGCGCAGGTGAAATGCCTTTACCAATCCTATATTTTGTCATGTCGCTTCTGTTCTTTCTGTCAGGTTGCTTTTGGGTGTTTATCCTCAAGAGGAGCAAGTAAGACTTTCGTTTGATTTTTTTTTTTTTGATCAACGTACATAGCTTCTCCTCTTTGAAACTCACGGTTCAATCTTCCTTTAGGCACCCTGTTTTCAAAATTCATTATCTTATGGCTGTTTTGGTACATCTGAAGGCCATGTCCTTATTCTTCCACGGGATTAATTATCACTTTATTCAAACAAAGGGAGAACACGTTGCCGCATGGGCAATCTTGTATTATATCACACATTTACTGAAAGGAGCCGTACTTTTTATTACCATTGTATTAATTGGCACTGGATGGACGTTTATTAAACACATTTTAGCTGACAAAGATAAGAAGCTCTTTATGATCGCGATACCGTTGCAAGTTTGTATATTTGTATAGAGAAAGAGATAAGGAAAGAGAATTGACAGATACGTGGTATGATATATCGTCATTTGTCAGGTATTGGCAAACGTAGCAGAAATAATAATCGAAGAGAGCGAGGAAGGAGATATCGAGTATAAAACTTGGCGAGACGTTTTTATTCTCGTGGACTTACTTTGTTGCGGTGCTATTATATTTCCGGTTGTTTGGAGTATCAAGCACGTGGAAGAAGCTGCACACATAGATGGCAAAGCAGCCATTAACTTACGCAAGCTCAAGCTTTTTAAGCATTTCTACATTATGATATTTTCTTATATTTACTTTACAAGAATCATAGTGTACTTACTTAAGGTAATGGCCTGTGTTATGTTACAATTGTCGCTCTCCATTCTAGAAGGACTTTACCTTTCATGTTCCATTTTACAGATTACAGTACCTTTTCAATACGAATGGTTAGATGAAATGTTCCGAGAAATGTCCACGTACATCTTTTTTGTTCTTACTGGGTATAAGTTCCGAGCAGCAGCCGCAAATCCATATTTCACGTTGACCAACGATGAAACAGCTCATGCTGACGAGGACGACGAGATGGATGTCGTGTGAGTATCTACGTATTTGACACTGTTCTCTTTCTCCTTTCTAGAAAAATCTCTCATTATCATATCGAAGACTATATCATTTCCATTCGTTAGTTTCAAGCATTTTTTGATATTCCATTAGTTATTTTATACTCTTGCCAGTTCTAATGTGACGATCTCAGTCTTTTTTCCAGTGTTTCCGGAGGTAGTGGCATCACGGAAGGTCTCAGTAAAGTTAGCAAAGTGCCGAAAGTTCTGAGGCCAGTTACATCGGATATTCCATCCACTCAGGAGGAGAGAGACTGTTTGTTTAACAAGACAGAATCTTCTCACGAATACGACTGAACGACGTAGAAATTGGTCGTAATGTAACGACGATTCAGTATGAACGAAAGTAAAAGATTCGTTTGCTGTTTGGTGATATATTTCGAAATAGTGCCAACAGCCAAGAGTACCATCTAGCGTGAACAACATTTGAAAACTGTCGAACCAAGACAGAAGTACATAGTTAAAGGTAGCGTCAGAACTTCTCGTTTGGATTTGTTTTGTATATTTTTTTTTTTTTTTTTTGTACAGCAAAAGAACTGACATTTTATTTACCAAATGGTCACATATTGTGTTCCTTTCTCAATTTTGCGAGAAAAATTTTTTTGAATTCATTTTAATTTGGGTGTAACCTTACGTGAAAACAGTTTCTTTGGACACCTAATGCAATATTTTCGATTATTCGAAAACTATTTTTTTTTTTTTTTTTAGATTCATTTGATTGGCAATAGATTTTCTTACGCAAATATAACATATAATATTATCTGCTTCCTAAAACGTAACTTCGGATCAGACTTTGAAATTTAACGTAATTTATAATTATTAATACAGAATTGCTAATAGGTATCGGTCAGAGTTAATCTAGACGGTTTTAAATGTTTAATGTTTTGGATACGCAATATGATGTGATTATACGTTTAGAATCATACTTGAATGCAAGCTCAATGAGAGTAAATTCGTGTTTTGATATGCATCTTGCTGTAGTTGATTTTTCTTAGGCATTTAGCGAAACGGAGAAACATTTCCATTTGTGTTTCCCATGGCAAACTTAGTTTTCGTCGATTCGAAGGAGTCGCGCTTCGGCGCTTTAGCAATCTTGTGATAATCGATGCACCAAGTTCGGTGTATTATAATCCATTTTTTGTAAAGCACTTAATAACCTTTTATATAGAAATAATTATCGTATCAAAAAAAA